>NC_079455.1:42245290-42270290 GCF_903798145.1 Danio aesculapii | reverse complement strand
GCTGTATTTCATGAATCCATCAGTGAAAATGACTCAACCCTGAGCTGAAAGTGCAGAGAAACCTGAACACCAAAGGAAAAACTAACTTTATAGTCGTATGAACATCACAGGAGTAAGTGTTTAAAGACTCAATAATAAAAAAAAACGTTTACTTTACGTTAATTTACCACAAATTATGTTGCGCTACCGGTTTTCTTCAAACTAAAATGGCTCTTTTGCACAACATCCTGCACAATACTGTTCTGTCTAATGTAAAAGGTTATGTGTACAGTTATGTTTTTATATAGTTAGTACTGTTAGATTACCGTTCTGTTATGTTAGGTATAAGTTTAAAACAGCTCTTACGTCCAGTGTTTTTATTAATTTTGGACAGCGTTTTCACGAAGATGTTTTTATTTACTAAAAACACCATCTCAGTGTGGATGGACGGCCAAAACAGAGAGAAAAACAAGTGTTTTTTTTATGAAAATGCATTAGTGTGGACATGGCCCAGGTCTTAAAGTTATTGCACACTGAATCTGAAAGTTTCGTCTGTAATTTTCGCATGTTAAAAAATAAATTCGATCTTACGTTGTGTCATATTGACTACCTCTGAATGCAGTCGCTTAAACCTTCAGCACAGACAACTTTATGACAAATACAGTGCATAATATAAAGACATATTTAGTCGGACAGTTGAGAAACCCTATGCTGGATTCGGTGACTGGCACACCTCTTCCCTTCTGCACTGAAAACCCTAATAAGTTAACAACTAAATTAATTGAGTAAACTTGTTGCCTCAATTTAATTGAGTAATGGAGTCTCCCAAAACTTTCATATTTAAGTTTATTTAACTTGCCGGTTTTGTAGACTATACTGAAATTGTAACCAAACTTAGTACTAACTGTGTGTAATAATATACTGTGAAAAAAATGTTAAAATAAATTTTAAACAAAAAAATAAGTAGCCATTTATTCACATTATGATGAATAATTATACCTGAAGCCATTTGTTTTCTGATTTAAAAAACGACTTTGCACTTAAAAGTTGCGTATATTAGAATTTTACAGTCAAGACTACATTTGTGAAAATAACCTATTTTTTTCAAAGGATTAATTATGATTTTGAGCTCACTACACTTGAAATCTTAAGTTTATGCATTTTCATGGTACATAAGTTAAATGAACTCATATTTTCAAGTGATAGGGCCAAAATGCTAAATTTTAAGTTATGTTCAGTCAACTTTACTTAATTGTTTAAGTAAAGCTAACATTAGGGTTTACAGTGTGCTGTTTGGGGTGTGTGTGTGTGTTCATACAATTGACATACTGTCCATATACATAATAGAAAGCTAAACACCTCATCGTCTGCTTCGATGCATTACTCCGATAGGTCAACGCACCACCATCTATTATAATGTCTATGGTAGGCATGGGACGATAACCGTTTTCAAGGTATACCGCGGTTTGGAAAAGTCAAGGTTTTAAAACCGCCAAAATTTTCTGCTATAACGTTCCCAAGGTGTGTGTAAGATTTTTTTATTTACATTTTTTATGCAGAAAAGATATCCAACTTTTAAAAAGAATATATTTTCCGGCAGTAATCACAATACCGCTAAACCGTGAAATTTTTATCCAAGGTTATCATACTGTCAGATAGGCTTGTGCCGGTATTCTGTAATGCGATAAATCACGGTAATGAATATGCACGATATTGTTATCGCGGGCACTTCAAAATACCGTGAAAAATAATAGATCCGAATTTATATTCTCAGAACGCGCCTTAGCTTATTTTCCATCAACCGCTTGAAGAAACACTGCGTATATGCTGCGCAGAACTGATGCGCACTCTGATGTAAACAATCCCCACATGTAGAAGCACCGTGTGCACACAGCGCGCGCCGCCGCTGCCACCGCTCTCTAATCCTCACACGAAGAAGAAGCATGGCGAAAAGAGGAACGCTCTCGACAATTTATCCCCCTTCAAAAATGGTAAAGTCAGAGGTTTGGAAATATTTTGGGTTCCAAAAAAATGCAGAGGGATTGCTGATCGAAGACGGTTTTCCCTTTGCACATTCACTTTGATATAATTGCTCAAGTTTACTTTTATATTGTGTATTGTTTTATTTATATTTATTTGTATTTAAATGTTTGAAGTACTTTTAGTTAATTAAAAAGTTATTAAAGTTACTAAGTTGACGAAACTGAAGTTTTTTGTGTTTTTTTACCTGTTTCTCTAGTAAAATTACAATATTGTGATAATACCGTATACCGTGATAAAAGCTCAATCAATTAATCGCAGCATGAAAATGTGATACCGGCACATGCCTACTGTCAGAATCTTATACCAGCCCATGCCTAGTCTATGGTACTGCCGGTCTCTGTTGCGGATTTGTTTACGTATGTAAATGTGTTTAGGATCACAAGCAACACATCAAAATTCTTGTGACTGATTTTCTGAATTACACTTTGCATTTGGGGATAATCCAGCGCAGCTCTTTGACAAGCAGGATTCCCCTTCCTCAATGTAGCAGGAATATTAAATGAGCACAATATGCAGCCTAACATTATTCCTCCTTTTTCTATTTTGAAGAAGAGCGAGAGGAGAGCAAAGCATCACTGCTTGAACTGACTTCGAAGTTTTTCACGTTTTTTTTCAAAATGGATTAATTAATACACATCGGACTCAGTGTGCAAGGTTCATGTACGTGACGAATTTTTCAGATATGAATATGAAAAAACGCTTGGGAAAAAATGTGGATTTCAGTGTGCAAAAACCTTTACTCTCCCCTTAAGTTAAAGCACATTGTTTATCGTCTTTTCCCACACTTTCAGAGTCCTGTTTCTCTCCACTACAGGTGTTTGTCCTCTCAGACCTGCTGGAGCATTATGGGTAACAGTATCCTCCATTAGGAAAGACTAGAGGAGGGCAGAAACAGGAGATGTGTGTTCACGGGGGTCTACCAGGACGGACAAACCATTCATTAACCACGTTTAAGTCAAGCACGACTAACAAAACAAGGCCTGAAGTGGTGCATGTTTATCATGTAGTGTAAAACAAACGGCTGTGAGAAAAACTGTAAACATGCTACAGTAAAAAGTCTGCTGACGTTAATTATGTATTTTTTTCTCATTAGTTATGTACATTGGATTTTTATGTTACATCTAACGTTAATAAATAATGTTTATTGCATTACTTCAGTTTTATATGTGGTACCATGATGGTGTTTAGTACACTGTAAAAATATGTCCTAATAAACTATGTAACATGTTACATAAAAGATGTAAGTTTGCACAACAATCTACCGGTCTGGATCTACAGGGGGTGACAGTTCAATATGACCATTACCGCCACACTTAAACACCATGGCAGGACTAAAGGCTGATTTATACTTCTGCATCAAGCGCACACGTATGCTCCGGTGCAGCCTTCGCGTGGTCGCATAGCCCTCGCCGTGGTTGACACCAAAGACCACAGAATACTAAATACATGTCACTCGTATAATTTTGAATGGTGAAAAGTGTAACGGTCAATATGGCAAATGAAGCCCTGCTTATTAGTATAGGAGCCAATCATCGATCTATATAGGGTGATGGGGAAGCTCAGACCAGACGTTTGCTTTGGTGGTCAACAAACTGGAATCTCTGGAATATTTGTTTAACAGACATAAGAAATTTATCCACATAAAGCTTGAAATCTCTAGTTTTAAATTAACCCACGACACTTAAAAAAAAAAGCTTTTTTGATTTTGTAATCTGTATGAAACAAAGGCAAGTTAAAGTCTGTCCTTTCAAACGCACATCACAAGACAGCAACTAAACAATTGCAGACAAACTTGTAAACAGAGTCGCTGTCATTTCTGGAGGAGATTCACCATCAAGACCAAGTTGTGAAGTACTTCTGAAGACCAGTGCGATCAGTCAATCATTATCCAGAGGGCGATTATGTGTAGAACGCCCAAAAATAAGGGTTGGTGTCGTGATCTCGTTCTTTTGAGTGTGCATGCGCATGAGCTCGGGCAACATGAAAATATGCAGATTTTGTTTGATTCAGACGTTTATAAATGAAACTAAAGAGACAGTTGTTGTTTAGTTTTATTGGTGATTCTAAATATGTAATGTAATGGTAAGCTTGGCAAACAGTTTTGGAGAATTTGATGTTTCCCCATTCAGACAGAATTCCCGAGCGTACTGCCCCGAGAGGCGTTTCAAAGATGGCCACCGAGTGAAATAATTTGCCTCAAAGAGACTTTGCTAACACGCACCTCTCAAAAAAATGTAACTAGAAGTTGCAACAAAGCGGCAACCTCCCGCTCTCCCTCGGGAAGCCAATACGCAAGTAACTGAAACTGCAGTTCATCAAAATTCCGCTAGTCCTGGCTCCATAATAGAGCAAATTTCTATTGAGCCCACTGATAGAATGGCCAACTTTACAGCAGAAAAAAAGGTGTTTACAGCCTGGTACAAAGAATGATTTTGGTTCATATAGCTATTATTACCCTTCATGACAACTGTGAGGGGGGTGAATTTTTTTATAACTCATCCATTTCCTTTATATTAGGTTATATTAAGTTTGCATAATTAAGGGCGTGGCCACTTGAGTGACAGCTAGGTATTGCTGGTCGCCGTCACTTCACCTCAGCTGAATCCGGCAGATTTGCCACTGATCTCGGCATATTCATCGTATTTTTGTTTTGTTTTACGTGGCTTTACACAGTCAGCTGCCTTTTGGACTTATTTCTTACAATTATAAGATGATATGGGATGCTGTGTGCACTTAATTGTGCTCACAAACCATTCATGTGGCCTCCGTTTCCCATGTGAGTAAAGTTATATACTTGTATACCATCTCTATAAATGTATTTGTTTTATTTAAGATCATTTATCATTAATATTTTTCTTTAGACCCGTAAAGCACTCCAGAATGTGACAGATTGATTAGCTGTAGGCTCTAGATCAGTCATCTGGAGCGTTATCATACAGTGTTATGCTGGATTTTATCAATAGTCTTGCATTTACTAACACAGACTATATCTGAAGTGTTTGGAAGTAATTCACGTTTTCCTCCTGTAGAAAAATGTCATAAGAACAATGCTTAGTGGCTCAATGTATGACTACAGTGTTTTTAAAAGTCTAAACACTTTATTGATATAGTGTACAGCCAAGCACATGTGATCAGAACACAAACGAGTCGCAGGTAATGAAGTATCAAGCGTTTCTCCCAAAGTAAAGTCTGTCTGCCAGGTCTAAGCAAAGTGCCAGCAGGTGTCTGTAGCTCCGCTCACTCTCCGCCTCTTTGCCCTTGTTTGGTATCCCGCCGTGGGTGCGATGACGCGCGAACAAAATGGCGACGGTTGGCAGCGCCTACTTGTAGCTTCTTTTGCAGTGTTCAGAAACCTATGGGTGACGTCACGGATGCTATGTCCATATATTTTACAGTCTATGGTTGCAACGATGCGTATCACAAGCTCTGTGATTGGTCAGCTAGGTAGCGGTAACAAGCATGGGTGGTGCTGAGAGCCACGAGCCTGATGAAGTGATTGTATACAAGTGTGGAGTCCCATGAATGAGCTCTACATGGAAACTTTTGTTTTATGTTTACCTTATGATTAAAGTTTTTGCACATCTGCCGGTTAAATATTGAAATAACTTTGCAATGGAGTTATGCATCATTCATTCATTAATTTTCCTTCAGCTTAGTCTTTATATAAGTAGCCACAGCGGAAATAACCGCCAACTATTCCAGCATATGTTTTACACAGCGGATGCCCTTCTAGCTGCAACCCAGTACTGGGAAACACCCATACACACTCACATTTCCACACGAAAAAAAGTTGTTGCACATCTGCTGGTTCCCGCCTCTAAATGAGCGAGTTTGAGCTACTTGTACATTAAGGTAGCGTTCAGAAAAAATAAAACACAAAGGACGCAAAGAAACTCAACACAGAGGAACATAAAAACCTAGTGCCAGCTAGTGTTTCGGAAGTGTTACTGCAGAGCAACACAAACAGCATACAGAAGTATAAATGCACGACTATGCGCAAAGCAGGCACCGTGGGTCACAGGGATCACTCCAAGTAGATGTATAAACCAGCCTTAAGGGATTAAGGACGTGTTTTTAGGTGTAACAGTAGTTTGCGATTGTGCCACCAGGGAAGCACAAAGGCACGGGATGCGAACGAACAGAAATATACAGTAGTTTTAAATACAATACAAGCTGGCTATTTGTAAATGAAGATGAAATAACTAAACAAAGCATTATAATTACTTCATAAATCATTAAAAACTTGTTATGCTTTATAATCATTTTATACTTAAGTGCAATGAGGAGTCAATTTGGAAGTTATAATAAATAAAAATAAATAAAAGACAACTATTGTGAAAGTACAATCATACATACACAGGTTACAAAAGCTAAAAATATGCATGCAACTGAATTAAAGCATGTTATCCTGCTTAAGGTATCACTGTCACCTCACAGCAAGAAGGTCGCTGGTTCGAGGCTTGACTGAGGTCAGTTGGCATTTGTGTGTGGAATTTGCATGTTCTCCTCGTGTTGGCGTGGGTTTCCTCTGGGTGCTCCGGTTTCCCCCACAGTCCAAACACATGTGCTATAGGTGAATTGGGTAGGCCAAATTGTCCGTAGTGTATGTGTGTATGTAGGTTGGGGGTTGGGCGTTGGGCTAACGACCCACATCGTAAAAACTAGATGTTACGAAACACCAACATGGTGCGGCTAAATATCAACTTCGATATAAACAGTCCTGGGAGTAAGTACCTTGCTTTTTAAATACTTACTTTCATTCATCCAGAACTTTGAGTTCATCTCAGTTCAAGACAGATTAGGCAAGGATAAACAGTCCATTACAACAGAAAAAAACATATCTATTAACAAAATGAGCAGACTATTAAGTTTACAATCATTATACAAATGTATTTAAATCACAGAACGCCACAGCCAACAAATCAACTATTCTATGTAAACTGAGCAGCGCGAGGTTATTCCAGTTAACAAAAATGACGACCATGAAAACACACACACACAAGGGCTGCACGATATTGGAAAGATCTAACATTGTGATATTTTTAATTCTGCAATGTATATTGCGAAATGAATACGACTTCACCAGATGACTTAATATCTCTATTTGGAAAGAATGTATAATGTTAGATTGATTGGGTTGATTCTGCAGTGGGAGTGCATAAAATCTAATAAACATTCAACAACAACAACATACACAACAATTGTAAAAATACAATTAAGAAAAAGATACAATTGAAATAAACAGTGTCTGATAGTTTTCCAAGTCTAAAACCTGCTGCAATTGAATAATAAAAGAAAAATGTAATAAAATTACTTGTTATTAAAGTCACAAATGGTACAATTTCTTATGCATGGGTGTTTTTAAAAGTCACTCAACATTGCATATCCTCTGATGAGACTATTACGAATGATCACATTGCGATATCAATGCTGAAACCATATATTGTGCCGCCCTAACACACATACACATCTTATATCATTTTATTTATATATATATATATATATATATATATATATATCTTAAATTGACTTTTTTCAGTTTTTTGTTTTCATCTTAAAGTTCTTATAATTTTCACATTTTTATTAAAGATAATATCAATTTCTAATTAATAGATCTGTAAATTTATTTGACAACTTAAATTACGTAGACATTTAAAAAACGAATAGAATCTTTTACAAATAAGTCTAAAAAAATTAAATAAAAACAATAAGTATACTTGTAACGAAAAAATACATATTTTGTAATAATAATATATAATAATATATAACTTAAAGATCTTTATGCTCTTAATATGTTCACTAGAATATAAACAAACTTAAACAATATAACAATTTCTATGTGATATTAAAATAACTTTGCAATGGAGTTATGCGTCATTCATTTTCTTTCAGCTTAGTCTTTATTTCAGAGGTCACCACAGCGAAATGAACCACCAACTTATCCAGCATATGTTTTACGCAGTACTGGGAAACAGCCATAAACACTCATTCACACGCACACTCATACACTACGGCCAATTTAGTTTATTCAATTCACCTATAGCGCATGTGTTTGGACTGTGGGTGAAACCGGAGCACCCGGAGGAAACCCACACCGACAAGGGGAGAACATGCAAACTCCACACAGAAATGCCAACTGGCCCAGCCGGGACTCGAACCAGGAACCTTCTTACTGTGAGGCCACAGTGCTAACCACTGGGCCACAGTGTTACCTTGTCAAAAGATTTATAACATCAAACTGAAAAACAAATCTGTAGCAAACGTTCAAACTAATTAAAGAGAAAGCAACAGAAACCACACCCGCTCCATTTCATAATGTCTGCGGTGCTTTCGGGACACAAAAGAAACCAGTTCTGTGAGTAATGCGCTCTTTTTAACCCACATTCAGGAACATGACAGACATTTCAAAACAGCAGGAATCAAGTCAAAACATGTTTCAACATTCTAACATGAGATTCGTCTATCAGAAACAGAGGAAAAACCCACCGGTGACGCTTTACACACAACATTCATTCATTCATTCATTCATTCATTCATTCATTCATTCATTCATTCATTCATTCAGGTTTACATATCCGACTGAACCAGAACTCTTATTCAATGCACAAACGGAATAAAAAACTAAGCTTGAAACTCAAAAAAATGTTACTAGTTAGTTAAAGTTATTAGTATCTATTAAAGTTATGGAAACTAATACCTAGTGCTGAGCGATATATTGTTACGGCATCGATATTACAATGTGTGAATCTGCAATAGTTGCAATGCAGAATTTCAAGTGATTTTGAGTGAATTTAAACCATTTGGACACAAGAAATTAAAACATTTGGCACTTTAACAAAGATTAATTGATTTATTTGTACAATGAAGACTACACCATGTAATTTTACATTAGATTATTGCATTTCTGTGCCTCGATTGACTGCCCCGAAAACCATAAAGCAATGGTTACAAAATCCTCCCAATCCATGTAAAATTAAAAACAATGTCCAAATAGAGTCATCTTGTGAAATGACATTCATATGGCAATATGAAATGAAAAGTGCTATACAATTAACCTGAACTGGATTGAACTTAGTTGTACTTAAAGATTAAAGAAGTGTGTATTACAAGACAATCTGCTTGTTAAGTCATCAAGCATGGAAAACTGTTTCTGAATTGAGATTTGAGAAAATATTTATTTATGACCACTTTTTAGTTATATCCCACATTAAAGTAAATTTCTTATCAAATCAGGGTGTACACTACATTCTCTGGACTTGCTGCAGTACAGAAAACACACTGTAAAAATGTCAGTTTCCACACAATCGATTTGTGTTGGGGCAAAAACAATGAAGTTTTCCCAAATAAAAACTAACGAATTGCTTTGTTTCAGCTTTTTTTTAATAAGTAAATTAATCAAACAACAAATGTCATTTTTTGAGTGCAATATTGTAACAATTTATATACATATCTTTTTTAAAATCAATCTCTTTCTGGTCATCTGTTAATATGGATGGACATAAATATTGCGATCATGATTTTCAAACATATTACAGTGCTCTGTGAGTGTTTATTAGTATGATTTGTTGAGCCTCGCTCTCATAGAGCACTTGACGTCAGACTAAAAGCAGGTCGCACACCAGAAGCGCCGCTCTGCGTCACGCAGCGCCATGCATTTTAGAATTCTAAACAGGTTTCAATCAGGGTACACACACCGACACCGCAAGTCGGCGGCTGTCCGCAGCACCCAGCCACGACTCAGGACACTGTTCATATTTCTGCTGCGCCACAGAGCGCCATCTGAATAGTTTCATTTTAAATATCATGCGAATGTGCGCGTCTGGTGTGCGATACTTCCAACTGTCATGTGTGCGCCGTGTTGAGGCGACGAGCGGCACATCTGGTGTGTGACCTGCTTTAGGCGGATAGTAAATAGTTAATATATTTTTCAACTAAAACCATTTTACCATGACTATACAACAGAATTACTGCGTTTATATTTTAAAACAATTAAGATGGTATATGAATTTCCAAGTTACACTCAAATCCTACCAAAAAAAACAATGAATGTAATGACTGTAGTGTTTCTGAGGAAAAATACCATCAACTTCAACCAATACATGACTACTATTAACTGATTTGTGGGCTTAAAGACTAATATAAGCCAAATAAAATGTAATAATATGCTAAAAGACCTTCACGAAACATTAACTTATTATCAACCTCAAATGAACCATTTAGCAACTAAACATCGTTTAAAGTGTTTAAACACTTGTTCCAACAACAAAACTAGAATAAATATTTACAAACACCCAAAATAACGACAACTGTAGTGGTTCTGAGGAAAAATACCGTCAAAGTCAACTGCTACATCACTACTAATAATCAATATGTGGATATAAAAGCTAAAATAAACCAAATATGATGTATAATATGCTAATCTCAAACACTTTCAAAAAACACAATTTTTTTTTCAACTTCAAATTAAGCATTTAATAACAATCCACTAAAATAACCGTTATCAACAATACGGTCAACGTCGACTGATACATCACTACTTAAAATATGGGTTAAAAAATAAAATGAATTAAATATGATGTATAATATGCTATCCTCAAAGACTTTTATGAAACAAAAACTTTTTTCAAACTCAAATCAATATAAGCCAAATGCAAGCCACATATAAGCCAAATAAAATGTAGTAATATGCTGACCTTCAAAAAACATCAACTTATTTTAAACCTCAAATCAACCATTTAGCAACTAAACATTAAAATAACCGTTCTCGCAACACTTGAACAACCATTTGAAGAGTTTAAACACTTGTTCTAACGCAAAACGTGTTTTGGCGTGCAAAAAAACGAAGACTGCAATGTTTTCTGAGGAAAAAAACGTCAACGTCGATCGATAAATCACTACTAATAACCAATATGTGGGTATAAAAACTAAAACAAACCAAATATGATGGATAATATGCTAATCTCAAACACCTTCACGAAACATTATTTAACCGATAATCGACCATTCAGCAATTAACCACTAAACAAACATTCTCAACAACCTTTTTAGAAGTTTAAACACTTGTTTCAACAACAAACCTAGAATAAATATTTACAAACACGCAAAATAATGATGGCTGTACTGTTTCTGAGGAAAAATACTGTCAAAGTCAACCGATACATCACTACTAATAACCAATATGCGGGTTTTAAAACTAAAATAAACGTAATATGATGTAAGGTTAGTAATATGCAAATCTGAAACAACGTCACGAAGTATCAACTTATTTTCAACTTCAAATCAACCATTTAGAAACTAATCACTAAAATAACAGCTCAACATATTTGAACAACCTTTTAAAGAGTTTAAACACTCGCTCAACATCAATACTAGAATACATCTTATAGAAAAATACCAAATAACAATGACTATGGGGTTTCTGATGAAAAAAAATGCTGTCAAGGTCAACTGCTACATCACCACTAATAACCAATATGTGGGATTAAAAACTAATATAAACCAAATATGATGTATAATATGCTAATCTCAAAGACCTTCATGAAACACATTTTAATCAACCTCAAGTCAACCATTCAGCAATTAACCACTAAAGTAACTGTCCTCAACATAATTGAACAACCATTTAAAGAGTTTGAACACTTGTTCCAACAACAAAACTAGAAAAAAAAAAACTTTTAGAAAAAAATACCAAATAACGACGACTGTAAGGTTTCTGAGTAAAAATGCCGTCAACGACAAACGATAACTTACACCAAATATTATGCAATAATATGCTAACCTGAAGGACCTTCACGAAACATCAACTTTTTTCAACCTCAAATCAACCATTCCGCAACTAAACATTAAAATAACCGTTCTCGCTACAATTGAACAGCCGTTTAAAGTTTAAACACTTAAATCAACAACAAAACTAGAATAAATCTTTACAAACGCGCAAAATAACGACGACTGTGGTGTTTCTGAGGAAAAATACCGTCAACTTCGACCCACACATCACTACTAATAATAACCAATATGCGGGTTTATAAACCAAATACGATGTAACGTTAATATGCTAATCTGAAAGAACGTCAGGAAGCATCAACTTATTTTCAACCTCATATCAACCATTTAGCAACTAACCACTAAAATAACCGTCCTCAACATAATTAAACAACCATTTAACTCAAGAGTTTAACACTTGTTCCAACACCACAACTAGTATAAATTTTCACAAACGCGCAAAATAACGATGACTGTATTGTTTCTGAGGTGTTGAACGTGGAAATACACACAGGTAGAGGAACTCAGGTGTGACACACCTTCACCAACACCGTTTACAACATTAAATCCACTCAAAAGCGTGTTTTAAAACTCAAACGTGACTTACCGATCTCCAATTAAGCTGAAGTGAATCCTCTGAAGGGGTTTTAAAGTGTTTTATTGTTCCATGTTCGCTCCGTGTCAGCGTTGAAGAGCCTTTCTGTGTGTGTGTGTTCACAATTAAACTGGAAAAACTGGTCGGGCGAGGAGACGCTTTACTCCTACTACAAAGCCATGATTCTGCACACACACACATGCATACATATACACACACATACACACACACACACTGACGGAGGTTTTCTTTCCCCAGGTTTTGAACACACTCAAGACTTGCGTTTCATTCCTGGGCGATCACGTGACTTCTCAGGTAAGAAAGGTGTGACTGGATTTTACATTCAAATTATGAGGGGAAAAACTTCTGCTTTTTGCTCTGGTTTTTGTTTTGATGGCATATTTATTTATTTATTTATTTATTTAAAATTGAAGCTTCAATAACAAACGTACAAAAATCGAACCTGCAAATTAAAGTCAACGAGATTAATCCAATGTAAAAACTAAAATTAGGATTGGACATTTAGAATAATTATGCAATAATAAGTTACAGTATGGAGTATATACGAAACCTCAAAAACAATAAATAATTAAATATGCAAATAAATAAATGAGTTAATAAATCCATAAATTCCTGCATAAGTAAAACAATAAATAATTAAATAAATAAATATAAAAAAATGAAATATGTATATATGTATCCACATATATATATATACCCACAAATTCCTGCATAAATAAATTATATATATATATATATATAATAAATTACATGAATATAATTTCAGAAAATTTCAGTTTAGCATTTTCTTATTCCCCCCACATTTGTGTAATTTATTTATTTATTGATCTGCCCGCTCTATTTATTATTCATATATTTATTTATGCAGGAATTTGTGGATTTTTATATATACTTTTTTTTGGAGCATTTATTTATTTATTGTTTTATTTAAATGATAATCTATGGATTTATTTACAAATTTATTTATTTATTGTTTTATGCAATAATCTATTAATTTATTTACAAATTTATTCATTTATTTGTGTATTTATTTATTTGTTTATTTATTGTTTTATGCGAGAATCTATGTATTTATTTACAAATTTATTTATTTATTTATTAATTTCCATAGTTATTTATTTATTTATTTATGCAAGAATCTATGGATTTATTACTAATTAATTTATTTATTTGCGTGTTTATTTATTTATTGTTTTTCCAGGTTTCCTCTTCCATATTACAAAACTTATTGAGAGAAGAAAAATATTTTTATTTTATTTATTATCAATATTGTAATTTATGCATGATTTAAATAATAATAATAATAATAATAATAATAACAACAACAATGACAAGTTTTGATGGCCTAATTTATTTATTTATTTATTTATGCTTCAATTACAAACATACAAAAACTGAACCAACACGTTAAAGTGCGTAACAATTGTGACAGTAAGTTGACGGAGCGAATTAAATGATAATATAAATATTTATTAAGTTTTGATGGCCTATTTTATTTATTTATTTATTTATTTTATTGATGCTTCAATAACATTCAAAAATTGAACCTACACAGGAAAATGACAGTGATAGTAATAATAATGACATTATCTTAACAAAGCAATTTAAATTATAATATAAATACCTATAAAGTTTTGATGGCCTATTTTATTTATTTATTTATTTATGCTTCAATAACAAACGTACAAAGATCGAACCTACACAGGAAAATGACAGTTATAGTAACAATAATGACAGTAAGTTAACGAAGCAATCTAAATAATAATATAAATACCTTTAAAGTTTTGATGGCCTGTTTTATTTATTTATTTTATTGATGCTTCAATAACAAATGTACAAAAATCGAACCTAAACATTAAAATGAAAGTTATAGTAACAGTAATGATAACAGGATCTTAACAGAGCAAGTTAAATGGTAATGTAAATACCTTTAAAGTTTTGATGGCCTACAGTGCTGGTTTCGACTTTGAGATGATGTCATATTGATGATGTAATAATTTTCTCTGCCTTTACAATTTATTTTTCTTAAAAAATATATTACATATATATATATATATATATATATATATATATATATATATATATATATATATATATATATATATATATATATTTGTATTAAAATAGCCTCCTACCTTTTTAAATCTCAGTAAAATTAGTGTAAAACCAGACTGCTTTGAAGTGAATACACCTTTATGAGGCTAAATTTGAATAGTGGTGAAGTATCGCCCTCTGCTGAGAGAAACAGCTAATGATTTTTGATTAGTAGTTGTCGCTGATTGGTTGGTTGGGATGAGTTTCAATATAGTTCTATATAAAATGTTACGAGAAGATATAAATAATATCATAGGGATGATTGTACAACTCGAACAATTTTTGTTTATTTACTTTGGTCAAGCATTTGAGGCAATGGACTTTGCTAATAATAAATTCTGTAACAAAATAATCCTGTAAATCTGTGACAAACCCAACATTAAATTATGAATGTGTTGAGGTAAAAGACGCAATAACAACAAGCATATTAATAGTAGAAGTTATTTAGTCAAAAAACAGAACAGGTTCTCGTGTGTAGGCTACGTTTAATGCTCTGCAGTGAGCCATCGAAACCGCGCGCCCTCTGCAGGCCGAAAGCTTTATTGTCTCCTACAAAACAGCGATTAGCTTACATTTACATTTCTCTA
The DNA here is from genome assembly GCF_903798145.1 of Danio aesculapii. Taxonomy (NCBI): domain Eukaryota; kingdom Metazoa; phylum Chordata; class Actinopteri; order Cypriniformes; family Danionidae; genus Danio; species Danio aesculapii. The sequence goes on along the minus strand of NC_079455.1, from coordinate 42,255,209 downwards.
ATGCTTTTTAACTTGAAAACACCCAACTCTCGCTTTATTTCAACATTTACTGTCTCCTAGTGTTTAAATTGCATATAAAGTTTCAACATAGCCCACTAAACGTAAACAAATCCTTAAATTGATAGCGATTGTGCAGCAGTATATTTACATAACAGGACGCGAGTAACATATTGATGATAGGAGGGTTCAGGTTTTTGTTCGGTAATATGCTTCAGTGAACCAAATTTCTAGATTTAATTCAATTACATCTAATTTATTAATCAAACTTATTATGTTTCCAGTGTTTTTGGAGCATATCGAGTGGTTCTCAATGACATTTGGGATATTAAATAAACCTATTAGTGACCATGAAAGACGGATGCACGTATTTTTTTTATTTTAACGTCCTTGTGCAAGCAAGTGTAAAATAAACTATATATATATAGTTTTACGGACACATATAGCACAAATGCCTATAAGATTAGAAGGAAACAGCAAACTTGTTTCGTAAACCTGCGTTCGCGTCGGTTTCCTCCGGGTGCTCTGGTCTCCCCCACAGTCCAAAGACATGCTACAGGTGAATTGGGTAGGCTAAATTGTCCGTAGTGTTTGAGTGTGAATGAGTGTGTATGGATGTTTCCCAGAGATGAGTTGCGGCTGAAAGGACATCCACTGCGTAAAACGTGCTGGATAAATTGGCGGTTCATTCCGCTGTGGCTACCCCGGATTAATAAAGGGACTAAGCCGAAAAGAAAATGAATGAATGAATGTTTCGTGAACACTTGCGCTGTCTGTTGATGCTCTAGATTTGCCCGTTTTTAGTGCAAACATGCAATTACAATGGTACAGATCATTACAGGGGTGGTCAAATGTATATTGAAGTTATCTGTTATTTTAATTATTAATATTATTTAGGATACAGTTCAGAGCAAACTATTTCTTAACTATTAAAAGGTATTAATACATCTTGTTTTGATGTCCTTCGGAGGGGATCAAGCGTTAATTAGGGGGTCTATTTTAGGGCTTTGTGTAACATGAGTGTTTAGTTTTAAGCTAAAGTTTTGATCATATTAATATGTAAATAAAGCCTAATATTGAGAAGTTTTGATTCTTTAATTGTCCTGAAGGAGACAGGATTCATTTAGAGGCAGGAATTATGTCTTTCGGATGAGACGTTAAACCGAGGTCCCGGTCTCTCTGCGGTCATTCAAAATCCCATGGCACTTCTGGTAAAGAGTACGGGTGTAACCCCAGTGTCCTGGCCAAGTTCCTTACATTGGCTCTTAACCATATCACGGCCTCCCAGTCATCCCCATCCACCGAAGTGGCTCTATCACTGTCTCAACACTCCACCAATAGCTGGTGTGTAATGAAAGCACTGGCGCTGTTGTCCTGTGGCTGCCGTCGCATCATCCAAGTGCATGCTGCACACTGGTGGTGGTGTGGAGAGACCCCACCCATGATTGTGAAGCACTTTGGGTGTATTGCCATACATGATAATGCGCTATATAAATACACATTACATTTAAAGATGATTATTATACAGTAACTTAAATTTTAAAGAGAAAGTGATCCACGAAATGATTAATTCAATATAAAAAAACAGGAATGCTACATTTATAAATTGAGAATAGGGGAGAGCGCGGCACAAAGTAACACTTTTTGGTTTGGGTTAAATAATGAACAAAGTAATGGGGACAGACAAACCATTTTACCAATAACACACAAGCCTCTCCTACAAATGAGCACTGAAATTCAAGAGTTCACACTTAGATATTGTTTGACAACTGTTAGCAGGTTTGGCATGCTGTCCCAGGAGAGAACCCTGAGCTCGGAGATAGGTGAGCGCAGGGCTCCCGCCTGGTCCATAGAGCATATGAGGGGAGTACGAGATCAGGTGGTTCTCGAGAGCTCCCCGTGGTAAAGGAAGAAAGGAGGAGAAGGGGTGGATGGGGGGTTTCTTCGGAAAACGAAGATAAGAGAGTAGTTCCAGCTAGGCTACTTATAGTGAGTTGGGGTTAATCTGATTGGCTAACTAGTGAATGTAGATGAGTGGCCAGCTGCGGTCAATCATATCACGTGCTCCTCTCGAAATTAGTTTGAAAACTTCACTTAAGCTGCGGTCACATTGGGCTTTTCCTCCCATAGACTTCTATTCATACGCACGCGAATGCGTCAGACTGGAAACGCAAGGTCATGCGTCAAGTTTCGCAGTTCGCTGCGGTGCAAAGTTCAAGCTTGGTGAACTCTGACCTGCGAAATTGCATCACTTGACTGCGTGAGACCAATCGAGGATCAAAACATGACATCTCTGGACAGAAATTTAAAACATGAAGCAATCGCTCGCTTTTTTAAATGTCTAATCATCTTGTTTAATCCTGCCCCTTTTCGCAGCGTCACACGACAGAATTTCGCACACACAAAGCCCAGTGTGACCGCAGCTTTATGATTGCTGGACCTGTGGTGTCTGTTCAGTATTGCCAAATGTGCCAGGAGTTTAAATGTTACCATTTACTCCACCTGTGGGGCAAGTTGTAACAGACAAGGCTGATTTCACACGATTAATTTAAATTCAGTTTACTTTAAATAGTAGCTGTATTTCCTAAGCAATTGCCTCTTTTTTTGTACATAGCACAGTATGTTTATTTATTTGTTTGTTTATTGGATAAACACATTTGAGTCTATTTGCATTATCTATTTATCCATTATTATATAATGCATTTATTTGCATTATTAGCACAAAAATATATTTTCTATTATAAAAAAAAACATTCTAAAATAAAAAGTTTTCAACATTACACTCACACACAAAATGATTTTGTCCGTATAATCTGTCCAACAGTGTGTGGCTGAATTGTAACACTCTACCCAACTGTGTTACAACTAACCCCGCTGTGTTGTGTTTTCCTCATAACTGGCTAGCAGTCACTGTGTTTTTTCTTCATCTTTTAACCTAGAAGACGGTGATCACAATAATATATTATTTTACAAACATACTTTCACAGATTGTTTTTAAAAACAAAAAAATATTGATAATAAAAAATACTTTTCTGCTGCAAAATTGGTTTCTCCTGTGTTTCTCATCCAACTTATTACGCTGAATTTTTTCAATAATTGGCAGGAAGACATCTGCCGACACTGTGGTGAAAACCTTGGAAGCATGCCATGGTTAACCCTAAGCAAATACCTTAAAACTCTGTGTTACATTTAACCCTGCAATACTTTGTGCCCCGCACTCCCCTAATTATGCTACAAGTTACAGAACTTTTTGAAAGGAGAAACATTTATTTGACTAATTTGTTAAAAAATATTTTACTGACATTATAATTTATGCATGATTTAAAATAATAATAATAATAATAATAATAATAATAATAATATTAATAATAATAATAATAATAATAATAATAATAATAATAATAATAATAATACTATAAAGTTATGGTTAGTGCATTTATGCATAAATAAATTTACTGGTCTTCAAAATCAGCATTGATTTATACACTACCTGACAAAAGTCTTGTCGTCGATCCCAGTTGTAAGAGCAACAAATAATAACTTGACTTCTTGATCATTTGGAAAAGTGGCAGAAGGTTGATCTGCATCCCAATCATCACCAATACTGCAGAAGACCTACTGGAACCCACATGGACCCAAGAATCTCACAGAAATCAGTCAAGTTTGGTGAAGGAAAAATCATGGTTTGGGGTTACATTCAGTATGGGGCATGTGAGAGATCTGCAGAGTGGATGGCAACATTGACAGCCTGGACAAGACATGTGTGCTGCCCATTACATTACAAACCACAGGAGAGGGCAAATTCCTCAGCAGGACAGCGCTCATTCTCATACTTCAGCCTCCACATCAAAGATCCTGAAAGCAAAGAAGGTCAAGGTGCCCGAGGATTGGCCAACCCAGTCACCAGACATGAACATTATTGAGATTGAGGATGCATAAATCCAAAGAGTCTTGATGAACTCTGGGAGTCCTGTAAGAACGCTTTCTTTGCTATTCCAGATGACTTTATTAATCAGTGATTTGAGTCATTGCAGAGATGTATGGATGCAGTCCTCCAAGCTCATGATGGAGTCAGACACAATATTCATTCTGTTTCCACTGCAGCATGACCACATATTCTATACTGGACATTATTTCTGTTCAGTGACGAGACTTTTGTCTAAGCAAAGTCAGACCTTACTGTCCTAATGAAATCATTCAAAATCAAGGCATGATCATGTTTTATTGTGGTCAAATAAGTGTAATCTAGAGGCCTTTACCTTTCATATAAGCCACTTCTGATACCAAATGATCAATTACAGGTCAAGTTCTTATCTGTTGTTCCTAAAATCTGGATCGGCAACAAGACTTTTGCCAGATATTGTATAATAAAATTTCCCAAACTCGAAAACATAAATAAATCTCTTTTATTATTTCATTCATTTTCTTTTCGGCCTAGTCCCTTTATTAATTAGGGGTCACCACAGCGGAATGAACCGCCAACAGTGGTGGAAAGAGTACTGAAAAATCATATTCAAGTAAAAGTATCATTACTTGCCTAAAAATGTAGTGCAAGTAGAGTAAAAGTATCTGTTGTATTACTCAAAGTATGAGTAAAAAGTAGCCCTTTAAAAGTACTCAAGAGTAGTGAGTAGTGAGTATTATGCTGTGAAAAGCTGATGCGTTTACATGTAATCTGTGCATGTGTGTGTAAACGCAACATTCTGTAGTGCATCTAGTAATTGCCCAAAAGGCACACAACATCATAAAACATTAATATTAGGTTAGATTTAGGTTGTGTTGTCAGGTGACCAAACTGCAATGTCTAGCCAATGTCTATGGACAACGTTATTTTGATTTCCAATAATGAAGTCAAATGACGTTGATATTTGGTTGATTTTAGGTTGTTAGAAAGTGACCAAAATCCAAAGTCGAGCCAACATCTTAAACCAAAATCATGTTGACCTCAAACACTGACATTTATTCGTCAGGTACGACAAACAAAAATCCAACGTCTGATAGACATCATAGTGGTAACGTCCACGCAACGTCAAGCTGTAACATCATTAGACGTTGATATTTGGTTGGTTTTAGGTCATTGACGTTGGCCTGATGTTAAGTTCCTGATGTCAAACCAAATCCCCTTGACGTTAGGGTACAACGCCAATCAGACATGTTGTCGTCTTATGCCTGCTTGGTGTTTAAGGCCATTTTGGTCATCATACAGTACACAATCGTCCTCTTCTCATCAGTGATGAGATTATGCTTATTCAGCATATGTTTTACACAGCGGATGCCCTTCCAGCTGCAACCCAACACTGGGAAACACCCATACACTCTTGCGTTCACACACATACACTACAGACAATTTAGCTTATTCAATTCCCCTATAGCGCATGTGTTTGGACTGTGGGGGAAACCGGAGCACCCAGAGGAAACCCACGTGAACACGGGGAGAACATGCAAACTCCACATGGAAATGCCAACTGGCCCAGCCGGGGCTGGAACCAGCGATCTTTTTGCTGTGAGGCGATCGTGCTACCCACTGCGCCACCTTTTATTAGTTCAGATATAAAATAATAAAACTGAAGACATCCAAAACCTGACTATCAGCACTGAAAACCAACACACAATAACTGAGACGCGCAGGATTTATGTAGATGTTTTTCATTTTATTTTTGTGTTAATACAATAAATATACAAAACTCAAACTACTCAACATGCGACTAAGGGAGCGAGACGGGAGTGCATTTGTACAGTACAGTGAAACTGAGGACGACGGGGCCACCGTTCCTTTAATTATACAAAATATACAAATATTCCTCCGCTCTGTTTTTAAATAATGTCAGAGTAGTAGTAGCAGTAGCGCGACCAGTCACGGTGTTTCTTCGATTCCTTTCTCACGTCATCAGTGTTGCAACTAAGTTAACTAACATCACTAATTAAAAAAAAGAAGGAAATAAAAGACAGCTTAAAGCCACGATCCATTGCACCACACACAAGAGGTCACGTCAGAGTTTCTGTCGTCTCAGATTCTTGTGGTTTGTTGTCCTGTATTAAATCAAAACAAACTAAAAGAGAGGAACATTCAGGTGCCATATTTGTTGTAATGTATTTATAAAAGGAAGAACGACTTGCAGTGACACACACACACACACACACACACTCACTCAGAGAACTGTACATGACTGAACGGATTCATAACACAAATATATACTCACCGGCCACTTTATTAGGTACACCTGACTAGTACCCGGTGTGGTCTTCTGCTGCTGTAGCCCATCTGCTTCAAGGTTGGACGCGCAACTAGTCCCACAGTTTTCTCCCCAGACCCTTGAAAGTGGCGTCAAATCATGCGGTTTTATCAGGGGTATGTAGCTATGACTTTTATAAGGGGGTTGGGTTTTTTTGTCCCCACAAGGGTCAAAAATCCCTCCAAAAATCCCATAGACATAACATGGGGACGAACTATGACACATCATAGCGCCAAGTGTGAATTTCGTAGAATTATGAGATTCACAATATCTTAAAAGGGTTGCAGCCTGAGTAAGAACATATCCCGCACGGGGGTATAAAGATGTACGCCTGAGGTGCTAGGACGTCCCAAAGTTTCCCATTGACTTAACATGGGCCATTGAAAACCATTCATCCCACTGACTCCCATTATAAATGTCACACATTAATAGCATTACATAGGAGTGTCATACAGACATAGGGGTGGGCTCATTTGACTCAGGCAACCAATCAGGGTCTCAATATGATAATGAAACTCTCATGCCACACCTCCAAACTGAGCCCATAGACTGCAATTATAATAGGCCTAGATGCATATCTTTGCATGATAATGTCATACAGACATGGGGATGGGCTCATTTGACTCAGGCAACTAACCACAATCAAGTGCACTCCATAACCACACCCATAGAAACAAAACAGTACCCTTGCAACCATTTATATCGCCCATGTTAGCATTGTTCTAGCTAGATGCTATTTATGCTAGCAACTAAATTAGCATTAAGGTAACGCAATTAACATCATGCTATCAACTCGATTAACATGTTGTTAACAAGATGCTAGCATGATTAGCATATATATTTTACCTCAGCGAATTGCCACGGCAAACCACTCAAAAATACTTAATGTACATGATTATTTTTTGATGTTAATTCCCTTGTATACTGTTTCTGTACTCCCGTTTAATCAATGAGTTTTTTTTAAACTCATGTTAACACGATTAGCGTCATGCTAGCTACATGTAAAACATGTTAGCATGATGTTAACAACCCAATTAACATGTTGTTAGCATTATGCTAACACTATTAGCATCATGTTAACTACCTGCTAATCATGTTAGCATTATGCTATCAACTTTGATAGCATGGTGTTAGCATAATACTAACACGATTAGCATATATATATTTTAACTCAGCGAATCGCCATGGCAAACCCCACTCACATTTTCTTTAGGAAATGTTCAATTCTAGTTTGAGTTACTGTTGCCTTTCTATAAGGTGGAACCAGTCTGGCCATTCTCCTCTGACCTCTGACATTAACAAGACATTTGCACCCACAGAACTGCCGCTCACTGGATATTTTCTGGACCATTCTCTGTAAACCATAGAGATGGTTGTGCGTGAAAATCCCAGTAGATCAGCAGTTTCTGAAATACTCAGACCAGCCCGTCTGGCACCAACAACCATGACACGTTCAAAGTCACCCTAAATTACCTTTCTTCCCCATTCTGATGCTCCGTTTGAGCTACAGCAGAACGCCTTGGCCATGTCTACATGCCTAAATGCATTAAGTTGCTGCCATGTGATTCATTGGCTGATTAGAAATTTGCATTAATGAGAAATTGCACAGGTGTCCCTAATAAAGTGGCCGGTGAGTGTATGACAAAAAAAGAAAATGAATAAAGAGCAGAAGTTCACCACATTTTGATCAACCATTCCTCTAAATTAATAAATCATAATGACTTGAAACAAAGGCTGACGCAAACTCAATACTGAAAACAATTGTCTCACACACACACACACCCACACAGTTGAATGGTTACCATCAAGAATCATTTGCATCTTGATTCATATCCCATAATCGCAAAAAACTTGGCTGTCTCTTGGCGACGGTAACCAAGGCTACAAGGTTCTCTGCTCCAGGACCAAAACAGACATGACTTAAAAAGCTTTAAATGACAAATGACGACAGACAGTGTGATTCGGGATCCAACAGCAGGATGGCCCAACACGGCTCAGTCTTGCGCGCATGTTGCTAGCGGTGTACAGTTTGGGGCGATGCAAAGATTTGAAAGAAACGCTCCACTTTTTTTGGGATAATAATCTCATTTTAGATTTCTCCTAGAGTTGAGTTGAGTTTGACCATTCAGCTCTTTTAGCTTAGCTTAGCATAGATCATTAAATCGGATTAGACCATTAGCATCTCAAAAATGAGCAAAAAGAATTTCAATAACTTTTCTATAACTTTTTCTTTTCAGCTGATTTCCATGGCTGGAGGGAGCACTTTTAGCTTAGCTTCGCTTACCATAGATCATTACACCAGATTAGACCATTAGCCTCCCTCTAAAAAAATGACCAAAAACTATTTTGATAACTTTTCTATAACTTTTACTAATCAGCTGATTTCCGAGTCTGGAAAAAGCAGTTTTAGCTTAGCAATAATCATTGAATCGGATTAGACCATTAGCATCTCGCTCAAAAATGACCAAAAATAATTTTGATAACTTTTTCTACTCAGGTGATCTCCGGGTCTGGCGGGAGCACTATTATCTTAGCTTAGCATAGATCATCGAATCTGATTAGACCATTAGCATCCCTTTAAAAAAAATCACCAAAAATAATTTTGATAATTTTTTTTATTCAGGTGATCTCCGGGTCTGGCGGGAGCACTATTATCTTAGCTTAGCATAGATCATCGAATCTGATTAGACCATTAGCATCCCTTTAAAAAAATGATGAAAAATTATTTTGATAATTTTTTTTATTCAGGTGATCTCCGGGTCTGTCGAGAGCACTATTAGCTTAACTTAGCATAGATCATTGAATGGGATTAAACCATTAGCATCTCCCCCAAAAATGACCAAAAATAATTTTGATAAATTTTTCTATTCAGCCAATCTCCTGGTCAGGCAAGAGCACTTTTAGCTTAGCCCAGCTCATTCAATCGGATAAGACCATTAGCAATTAGACCATTAGCATCCCTTTAAAAAATGACTAAAAATAATATTGATAACTTTTTCTATTCAGGTGATCTCCGGGTCTGTCGAGAGCACTATTAGCTTAACTTAGCATAGATCATTTAATGGGATTAGACCATTAGCATCTCCCCCAAAAATGACCAAAAATAATTTCGATACATTTTTCTATTCAGCCAATCTTCTGGTCAGGCAAGAGCACTTTTAGCTTAGCACAGCTCATTGAATCGGATAAGACCATTAGCATGCCTCCCAAAAATAATTTTCATAACTTTTTCCATTCAGGTGATCTCCGGGTCTAGCGGGAGCACTATTAGCTTAGCATAAATCATTGAATCGGATTAGACCATTAGCATTTCTCCCAAAAATGACCAAAAAGAATTTTGATAACTTTTCTATAACTGTTTCTATTCAGCTAATCTCTGGGTCTGCTGACAGGACTATTAGCTTAGCTTAGCATAAATCATTGAATCGGATTAGACCATTACCATCTCGCTCAAAAACGACCAACAACAATCAATTCTTCTACTTAAAGCTTGACCTATTTGTAGTTACATCTTCGGTCATTTTTGAGTGCGATTCTAATGGTCTAATCCGATTCAATGACTTACGCTAAGCTAAGCTAACAGTGCTCCCGCCAGACCCAAAGATTGGATGAATAATTTAAAAAATGGTGAAACTCAACCACTTTACTCTTGGAGAGATGTAAAATTAGTCCAAAAACAGTGTGGTGTT
>NC_079455.1:42142790-42240290 GCF_903798145.1 Danio aesculapii | reverse complement strand
GAGTAATTAGCCAAGTCATTGCATAACAGTGGTTTATTCTGTAGATAATCCATAACTAATATTGCTTAAGAGGGCTAATAATATTGACCTTAAAATGGTTTTAAACTGCTTTTATTCTAGCCGAAATAAAACAAGACTTTCTTCAGAAGAAAAAATATGATAGGAAATACTGCGAAAAATTCCTGAATCTGTTAAACATTATTTCACAGGAGGGCGAATAATTCTGACTTATAATCATAGTCAATAATCTGATCATAATAATATCTGACAAACTATAAAATACATCTTTATCCAGCAATGTTTCAATTAACTAAACTGAACTCAATTTAGGAAAACAAATGAAGATGCCAAAAAAAAAAATAAAACGTTCGAGGAATTTACTGACTATATGAATGTTTCATGCAATGATCTGTTAATAATTAAAGCAGTCTAAACATTGACCATATTTCTGTTGTATTAACAAAATCATTGCAAAACCTGCTCGCAGTCACTCAGAAGTTGCTCCGTTAATAGTGAAGCTCAAAGAAAAGCTGTTCAATTATTTATTTTAGCTACAGCAGATGCAGAGCGCATTCACAAACACCACCAGCTCATTTACAGGGAATCCTTCTGCTGGCATCACACTTTCCATAAATACCAAAAAAGTGGTAAATTTCTTGAGGAAGAAAGAGTTTAACCTCGACTGCCAACCTCAGGAGGTCAAACATTGTCCATTATGTCTATTGACATTTTATAGCGATTTTATTTTGCAAGAGGTTTGTGAAAATATATAAAAAATCATTATGGGGAATGCTTCAGTTCATGATAACCTTGCATTAAATTAATAAAAAAGGGAGAGTAAAGTCATTTATAATGTTAAAAATATTTACACTAAACAGTAAATGATTCTTTGAGTAAATCTGCATTTTAGAAGGAATTTGAAAGGATCATGTGACAAATTATCACAGCCACAGGAATAAATTACTTATTTCTGTATAAAAGTTATTTTAAGCTACAAATAGCACTTCCTAATATTGCTATCTTTTTTTTTAAAGGTGCAGTATGTAAGTTTGACACCCAGTGGTTGAACTTGGTATTGCACACCTGGTTCAAAACAAACACAAGCACAGGTTGCCAGATTAATGACACAACAGGAGTGTGTCTGACTGTCTTGATTGTACTGACTTGCAGCTGAACAACAGAAAACTGACAAGGATCACCTCAGATACACCTCATGTGCTTTATTCAGTGTTAAATGACAATAATGTGAGTTTGAATGCCATTTTATATGACATTTATTACCATACTACTGAAAGCAGCAGCAGATAAATCACCTCAGATCTGGAAAATAAAATAAACCGTTTGAAATGAAACTTCAGTGCAAGCCAACACATATCAGCGATTCAGCATCCACATTTAATATTGTTAAAGAGGTTTAATACATATTAGATTATAAACCTTACCATTTCGTTGTAGTAAGTGCACTATTCTGTGCTTCTGAATGGCTGTATTTACATTTCTGTCGTGTTTCGTCTGGTGCAAAAAATTGCTTGTTACTAGCTTTTGCTTTCGAAACAATTGCTTTCGTCTGGTGCCAAATTGCTTATCACTGCAAATCTCGTCACGTAGCATTTTGTTAGGCAACTGGAGTTACAACATAACTTGCTCATCTAATGTTTACGTTCATAATAGTTATATTATTTGCTAATTAATAACCTCATGTGGAACTCTGAATCTGCGCCTCATTTCTGAGTCCACCGGAGGTCACATTTTCGGTCATGGGTACATGTTTTGAGAGCCTTTCTGACTGAATGAATCAAATACGCTGTAGGGAACCCGGGGTGCTGAAATGTAATTGGCTAAAGTGCCATTGAGTGGGTTAAACCAGTAGTTCTCAAACTGGGGGTCGCAGAGTAATTTTAAGGGGTCGCGAGAGTGATTTAAAAATTTTGTAATTTTTAGTGATTATAATAAATATTTTTCAGTATTACAAGTGAAAGCTACTATTTTCAGATTTCTTAAAAGATATTACTGATAAATTCATAAAGTATTTAGGACACGTTCAGGCAGAATGCATCTTTGAACTTGAAACGCAGCTAAAAACTTGTCATGTCAACTTGCCGCAGTAAACAAAGCCAAGTGGTGCTCAAAGCCCGCAACGCTTGCCCCGCCTTCGCGCTCTTCTTATTGGCCGGCCTCTCTAAGCACTGAACACAAATGGATTGGCTAAAATAAGCTGTCAATCACTCAGTCAACACCTCCGGTCTTCAGATGACAGGAGCTACAAGCGCAAAAATGTTACGCGCTGAAGATGAGAAAAAAAACAACACTGACAGATTTAGATTTAGAAACACCTAAAGCTACAAATAATGGCACATATGATTACTGATCATGTGCTGAATGTTAATCCACCATCTACACTTTTCAAAGAGTGGATAAAAGACTTCCATTGGCTTCAAGTCTGCTCTGAAAATAACTAAAGCATTCACTATAAAGTCTGTGGGACGGAATTTTCAGGTAACTGTTTGCCACATCTACACATTAAGCATGAGAGGTTCTGTTTAATCCTTTATTTAATCGCCAGATGCTGTCAGCCGTGCAGCTATATGTAAACGTTAACACCAGGTACACCATCGCAAAAGGGCTAGCACTGACTAAGATTAAACTAATATTGCAGCTCATGAAAAGAGCGGTATTGCTATTAAAATGACCTATGCATTTAATAAGGTATATGTCAAAAGCATCTGTACAATATCAGACACCAGGCGTGAGAACACAGTACAGTTATCGTTAACAGATTCATTAATGAATTCATGTCAAACAGTGCATGCAGGGCCGGTGAGCGGTCCGTCCGTGTATCTTTTGGTCACTCAATTATGCTATAAAAATGTATTTTCTTGTGATAACGGGATTTCATAGAGACGTATTTTCCTCACACATGCATATATATATTTTTTGCTTGTTAGTTTTGATTATTGTTGATTTCAAATGCAATAAATTTGTTTATAAAACTTAATTGTTTGTATATCCTTTGGTAGTGGGGGGGTCGCGAGTTCTTGACGATCTTACATTGGGGGTCGCTGGTTTAAAAGTTTGAGAAGCACTATGTTAAACGACCAAAACAAAGACAGCTGTTCCGGCACATAACACACACTTTCAAAGCAGAATATCTGACTTCAGCATTGTTTTTCAGATAAACAAGAATGTTCACTTAGCATGTTTATGAAATATTTGCAAACATATTATGATATTTTTATGCTTCAGAAGAGTCAAAAATTCACAGCACCTTTAAGTAAAAGCAGCCTTGAGCTGAACTTATTTTAGAATATTATAAACTAATAAAATGAATAAATAAATATATTTTTAAAAAGCTAAAGCTACACCTTCTATAAAAAAATAATGATAAAGCTACGCCAAATTTACTAGGAAATATTTTTGTGTTCAGTCCGTTATTATTATTAATTAATATTATTATTTTACCATGAAAAAAACAATTCCCTTTAGCTTATATTTTGCTATTCCAACTTCATTCATTTTCTTTTCAGCTTAGTCCCTTTTATTATTCAGGAGTCGCCACAGCGGAAGGAACCGCCAACTTATCAAGCATATCTTTTACGTAGCGGATGCCCTTCCAGCCACAACCCAACACTGGGAAACACCCATACACTCATGCATTCACACACATACACTACGGCCAATTTAGTTTATTCAATTCACCTGTACCGCATGTCTGTGGATTGGGAGTACATGCAAACTCCATACAGCTATTCCAACATTTTACTTAAAATTTAGTATTATCATTAATATTATTATTATTATTATTATTATTATTTTTATTATTATTTCATCAGTTTCTTTAGTGTTCGTGAACATACAAATACAACCTCATACACACAATGCCAAAACAAAACAACTCAATAGAAGTCCATTGTTATTAACTATATTAACCATATAGAATACGGCTGCACAACATATATCGAAATTATGTAAATGTACACACTGCAATGGTTCACAATCACCAACGACCACAGATTCAGCTCAAAATCTTCTACACGGCTCTACTGAAAAAGAAAAAGTCACCTACATGACTCTACATGACCTCGGATGACTTGTGGGTGAGTAAATTAATCTTGGAACTGAACACAAAATGTAATGTGACCACATGTTGTACAACATTAATCGAAAGCACTTTCGATTTAATCCACAGAGTCTGCCTACACTGTAAAAAATGCTGGGTTCCACGCAATCCCTTCATGTCCTCTCAATGCATATCAATTAAGTTAACTTGATGGTTTTTACAATTTTAAGTTGATTAAACATGACAATTAAATGGTCCAAAAAAAACTCAAGAATTGTGTTGATTCAGCTTATTTTAAATAAGTTGTTTGAACAAAACCAAAATTTTTTTAGTCTACAACTGCGGATTTGGAGTGGAATTGGGCAATGATATGCTAGAAATCTCTCTCTCTCTACCTAAATCCCTCCCAAATTCCTACACAACAAGATCAGACGAAATTTAAAGTCCAATGACACTAGTTACATGGCACATAGTGGCTCCGCCCCGCCATTGCACGTCTAATAGCATGTGACTGAAATCCTCCTGAAATAAAACCCATCAAACAAAGGGAGACACAAAAACTGCTGAAGCCCATTCATTTAATTTCCCAGGAGTCTTCACACTATTATTACACAAACCTAAACCCAGATGCTGCTTTTCAGACAGTTGCTTATTCAACAGCACAATTAAAACTAGCGAGTATAGCAGGGTTTCAAGTCAAATTTAAGACTTTTTTTTAAAGACTATTATGAATTCAATTTCAGACTCATGCAAGGGTAAACAATTAGGATTTTTTTCTAATGGCCCAGTGAAAACATTTGTACTTGTCTTATTCCATCCAAAAAAAAATTCTAATTAGTCATTTCTTAGCCACATATTTTAAATAATATGTCAAACAAGCAAAGCCTAGTTCCGTATACAGCACATGCTAATGTTTTTAACATAACTTAAAAAATAACCTCTCTATAATAAACTAGATGTATGCACAGTGCCTGTCCAGGTCAGTGTACTCACCCTATATGGTCTATAAACACATGGAGAACTTTTATACAAATGTTATTGACAGGAATATAATTAAACTATAAAGGTTATAAAGCTATTCAATTAGCTATTTTAACAGTAGTTAAAATTTACTTTCAAAGTTTTATTGAGATGGATTGTTGATGATTGGATGGGTGTTTTGGCCCAATTGGGTAGCTTTACATGGACTATAGAAAAATAAGAGCCGTTTATTACGAGTTAAGACCTGCAAGACAATATTTTTCAGTGTATTTAAGACATTTTACGACCTAAAATGTAGGTTTTTGAAATATGACACATTTAAGACCCCACGGACACCCCGATGAACACTAATGCAGTGATTCTTGACCTTTTTAGCTATTTAGTGGAAAGGAATAAACTCCCAATAGATGCAACCATAATTTTCATATCATGAATATAGTGACTAAAACCAAGAGATTATAGTGGCACCTTCACAATCCATTTTTAAATCCCTTTTAACAATGTATTAATGTCATTAATAAATTAGTGACATTTTCATTTTATAGTCTTTGTTTCTAAATATCTATTCTGTTATTCCTTTTCATTTCTATGTTTGCTATTACTATTTCTCTACATGTGATTTGTTTCATTTAAATGTGCATCACAAATAAATGAACTTAACTATCAATTATCAATATTATCATGGTTTTGTGCAAATGTTTTTGAAAAAAGATGATTGGTTAACCAGCATTCTTCGAAATATTTCTGTGTTCAACAAAACAGAAACCCATAAAGGTTTAAAACCCTATGAGGAAGAGTAAACGGTGAGGTCAGTATTATTTTTGGGAGAACTATCCCTTTAAATAATCTAAAAGGGGTGATAATTAACACATTTAAAGCATTAATTGCTTTAATTGGTCTTTATTCAATGTTCCCTGCACCACAAATAGTAATTTGCCAGTTATGATTATGAAGAATTACGTGACTGTACCTTTAAGACTCTTACTTTATATGTAAATGAGCTCTGTTGTGATTGGTTAGTCTTCACATACCCCTGTCGGTCACGATGCCATTCCTTAGGCAATATGTTTGATTACAGTATGGCTGCTTTTTTGTAGGCATTGAGTTACTTACACATCCAGAGATAGTACATGATCTTGATGGTTTTCTGGTACTCCACAGGTATATCCACCGATATGTCATGATAGAAACACGGGCCCACTGGAAACTTCTCTGGAAGAGGCGGCCAGTTGTTTTTCCTCCCTTAAAAACAGGAAAGAAAAAGGAAAAATTACACTTAGAAGAAGAAAGTAATAGACGGTTTTGTTCAGTAAATCTCATTAAAATGTGAAATTAACTATATTAATGGGCTCTATGCACAGCTAGAGTTTTAAAGCCATTGATAAACTTCCGGTGAAATCTTAATGTGACTATTTTCAATTTCACATGGTTGTTTTTACAGCATTAATGTTGCAATGTAATTACAATATATTCAGTTAAATAGACTTAAGCATTCATTTAGTTTATCCAAGCGAGATGAAAGACCATTGTAACCAATAGCACCATCAGGATCAGCAGGCTAGAGCAGAAACTCCATTGAAAATACTGGGGTAAAATAAACAACAAAGACATGGTGGGGGGAAATGGAATTTATTGCAGTGATTCTTGTTCGATCTGAGACCCACTTCATATCGTATATCTAACAGGGAGCAAAGATGGCTGATTAAGAAATCAGATCTTAAACGTGACAATTTTGTAATGGAAAGACCCAATCCAGGATAAATCTTGCTTTATATACTATTGCTACAGTTTTTACTAATTTTGATATCACATTATTTATTTTCGGTTTCAAAGTAATTTCAACTTAATTGCATATACTCTTTCTGTATCTTCTTTGACAATTTTTTATCCATATTATTATGACTACGTTTCAATTTCCCAAATAACATAACCTTTGTTTTACTTATATTTAAATGACAATTTGTCAAACCACACTTTCAATTTAATAATTTCAGTTTTAATCAACTCCATAAGTTTTGGTAAATTATCCCCAGAACAAAAGATACTTGTATCATCCGCAAATAAAATAAACTTAAAATAAAATAAACAACTCTGATATCTTACACATATCATTGATGTAAATTATAAACAATATTGGACCTAAAACTGACCCTTGTGGTATGCCACAATTTACATTTAGATATGAAGATTTAGGCGACGCAGTGGCGCAGTAGGTAGTGCTGTCGCCTCACAGCAAGAAGGTAACTGGTTCGAGCCTCGGCTGGGTCAGTTGGAGTGTCTGTGTGGAGTTTGCATGTTCTCCCAGCGTTCGCGTGGGTTTCCTCTGGGTGCTCCAGCTTCCCCCACAAGTCCAAAGACATGCGGTACAGGTGAATTGGGTAAGCTAAATTGTCCTTAGTGTATGAGTGTGAATGAGTGTGTGTGGATGTTTCCCAGAGATGGGTTGCAGCTGGAAGGGCATCTGCTGCATGAGAACGTGCTGGATGAGTTGGCGGTTCATTCCGCTGTGGCGACCCCGGATTAATAAAGGGACTAAGCCGAAAAGAAAATGAATTAATGAATGAATGAATGATGAAGATTTATGGTTGCCAATTTCCACGAACTGTTGTCTATTTTTTAAATAACTGCTTATCAAATCCAAGGCTACTCCTCTAATACTGTACCTTTCTAATTTATTTACTAATATATTATGATTTATTGTATCAAATGCCTTCTTCGAATCTATAAAAATTCCAACTACCTTCTCCGTTTTATCTATCTTATTAGTAATTTCCTTAATAATGTCTGTTAATGCCAGAATATCTATTTTTCCTATTGCTCATCAGCTATTGAGCTAAAAAGTTATGCCTTACTATGAAATTATTAAGCCTTTCAACAAAGAGTTATTCCGAAATGTTTGAAAACTGAGATAGTATAAAAACTGGCCTATAATTTGTAAAGTGTTGTTAATGTCCAGATTTATAAAGTGGAATTATCTTTGCAATTTTCATTTTATTTGGAAATTTACCAGATCTGAAAGCATCTCATTTTCATTTGACAATTGCATCATATTCCAGTGATAACAAGCCTCTGCAAGCTGTCATGCCTGGGGTTGCCAGTGTTTTACCTGATCTTGCCATTCTGGCAACTCTGTGCACTCATCTGGATTTGGGGAAACAGTTCAAAATTGTGATATTTTGCTCAAATGAAAGTGGTCCAGCAGCGTTTTAAAATCAATGTTTACCCCCAACTCACCATTTACTACATTAAAGATAAAGTTTGGCCAAAAATGAATATTTCCTCAGCATTTATTCACATTCAATTGGTTTTAAACTTCTGCGAGTTTCTGTTGAACACAAAGGAAGATATCCTGAGGAATGGTGGTGCTAGCCTAAGGGGGAGTGCTTCTACAGGTGGTTTGTCAAGCTCACTCACCTATGTGACGAGCACTTGCATATTGTTTGTTCTTGTATGATATTAAGCAGGATTAAATGCTATACAAACAGAAGTAACTTTAGTAGGTGACTTTACATGTCAGTAACTTCACGTCTTAGTAGGCGGTTTCTGACCATAATAAACTCGTGGCGTGACGCGAGGCTAATATCTCACCTCCTGACGCGTTGAGCGACTGCATCTCTCTCTCCCTGCGGTCCAGCTCAGCGGCTTTTCTCTCCAGCTCCTCCTGTCTCCTCAATAACTCGGCTTGAGCTCGCGATTGATCCTACACAGACACACACAAGGTGGTTATGAACAAATAACATGACTTGAGGACAGTCAACAACACAATACACACACAAATGGTTCCAGGGGCATTTTCTCAGACTGTTTACAGCTGTCAGAACCAGTCACAAACACATCAGAAACTCGCTGTCTGTCTGACAAGGCAAACT
This sequence comes from Danio aesculapii, assembly GCF_903798145.1. Lineage (NCBI taxonomy): Eukaryota > Metazoa > Chordata > Actinopteri > Cypriniformes > Danionidae > Danio > Danio aesculapii. The sequence goes on along the minus strand of NC_079455.1, from coordinate 42,231,383 downwards.
CTTCTCGTTTATTCGTAGTATATCTTATATGGCTTGAAGTTACACAGTGTACATTTGAATATGCTGATCCATATCATAAGTGAACATCTGATCTTGTGTAAAGCTACTCTATCACACAGACGTTTGCGGTCAGTAGTTTTATGCTAACGGAGGTGATCAAAAGTGCAGTGCAATATTCTGCAATATTTTTACGATTTAAAAGAACTTCAATATATTTAAACAAATTTTATGAGAAGTTTTTATTTTTTATTTAATTTAATTTTTTAAAGATTTATTTTTGGCTTTTTTGCCTTTATTAGATAGGATATTAATGAGACAGGAAGCAAAGTTGGAGAGAAAGAGGGGGGCAGGGTTGGGAAATGTCCTCGAGCCAGGATTTGAACTCGGGACACCCTGAAGTGCTACTGCACCATGTGTCGGCACACTAACCACTAGGCTATTGCGCCAACTAGAAGTTGAATTTTAATCATGAACCATACTATAGTAAATTGTATTATTCTGTACATATTATAGTATTTACAACTATTCGTTAATGAACTTCATATTAACATATACGTGTCAATATGAAATTTGTCATTTTTACTTTCATTTGTTTAAGTTCCATTCGTGTGGTTTTGGTTTCAGCGTCTGTTCAAACAAATATTTTATCTTTATTACTAAAAGGCTTGCACAAGATTAGATTAGATTTTTGAGTTGCCACGGCAAAAAAAAACAGATCAAGTTAACAACATTTTATAAATATCACTTTTCTATAATTATAAAATTATTTTAACAATAAAAATTCATTAACATCGATAATTAATACATAAGATAAAATACTTAAATAATAATATTAATTCATTCATTTTCTTTTCGGCTTAGTCCCTTTATTAATCAGGGGTCGCCACAGCGGAATGAACCACCAACTTATCCAGCATATGTTTTACACAGTGGATGCCCTTACAGCCGCAACCCATCTCTGGGAAACATCCGTACACTCTCATTCACACTCATACACTACGGACAATTTAGCCTACCCAATTCACCTGTACCGCATGTCTTTGGACTGTGGGGGAAACCGGAGCACCCGGAGGAAACCCACGAGAACGCAGGGAGAACATGCAAACTCCACACAGAAACGCCAACTGACCCAGCCGAGGCTTGAACCAGCGACCTTCTTGCTGTGAGGCGATAGCACTACCTACTGCGCCACCGCGTCTCCTAAATAATAATATATAAGATAAAGAACTAATACAGTTTTTAAAGGCTCAAGAGACCCTGGAGTACTTTTTTTTTTGAGATGTTAACAGATTTGAGTGTGTTGAGCATCAGCTAAGACAACGATAGCACCTGTCAGCTTTAATTGTGGAAAAAAATTTATAATTTTGTGCTTTTGTTTGAAGAATTATTGGTCATAGTTATCCCTATGATCATGCATAGACGGATCATAAAGATGTGTGTACAGGCGTACCCGTTTCAGACAAAACCTTTTCAAAGTGTTTTATATTCAACTCAAATCAAAAGCTGTGCCTCAAAAAATTGTGTGTGCTCCAACAGGCGAAATCATGTCGCGCGCACCCAAAGCGAACCTCCGCAAACACATTGATGATGTCACAGTCGCCGTGCGCACTGAGTTCAACAACAAAAAGCTGATTGGCTATTGCATGTTGGCTATTTGTAGTTATAATACCGCAAACTACATTTGGACTAGTGAAATAAAAAACTACAACACCACGAAAACCAAGCAACAACAACAAAGAATTTAAATGAGCTTTAGATGTGGCGTTACATGGACATCGGAAAAATAAGACCTGTACAAAAATATTTAAGACCCAGAACAGTGAATTTAAGATTTTTTTAAGGCCTAAAATTGTGATTTTTAAACTTGAGACTTTTTAAGACCCCGCAGAAATCCTGTGTATGTGTTTGTTTCCACGATCCACGGGGTATGTTGCATGTTTTTCCCCGTGATTCTGTCAAGGCCGATTCAGCAAAGCTTTTGAATTGCAGCAAGCAGTTTTGTTGAAAGAGCTGTAAAAGAATTGGAGAATGTCAGACTTTGTCTTTTATCAGTTGAGTTCGTTACCATTCAGACACATCGCCTATATCCATGCTGCTGTGCTCGCCTACAGCATGTTTAAAATCCTCCAGATTACCGGCAGGGTTAATGGTTGAAATAGACAGGGCAAGAGACAGCATTGCTCTTGTCCTCCTCATTTATAACAAATTGTGGTTATGTGTATATGAAATAACGAATAAGAAATGTAGCAGGACATTAAATTACTGTTTATTTCTTTGCATTTTAACTTCATAAACTATAAAATCATGCACAGTTTGTGTCTCATTTTGTGAGTCGACGGACCCTTTTCACAAGCCTGTTATGATGTGTTTAATGCTCATCATAATCTTAAATCCTTGAAAGTTTTTAATTTTTCGATTTTTTTTAAACGTATGAACACTTATATGCATTCATGAATGTATTAAATCATAATATCGAGGTCTTTCTAAAGCAGCGTCTATGGGGCTGAGAGTAAATTTGACATTATTCTCTCTCTGGCTGCGGTTATCAGTCTCACACTATTTTTTTCCTGGTCCACTGACAACCGTTGTTCGCTCTCCTCTTCTTCTCCTGCTCTGCTGGCCATGCCCACTCCTCCTTGTGCTTGCAGCGCTCCATGCCCATCCCGGAGCATTTTTTGAAAAAATTCTGAGGTAGACCTGAACTGAACTGAAAGAGGGGGGTTTCATGACCCTTAAGGTTTACTTTTGATCAAAATTGCACAATTCTGGAAATATTATCATTTAAAAACATTTCCAATAAAGTCTCTCCAGATAAAAATCCTTGTCTGATCGCATTAAAAATTGGGTATTGCACAATTCAATGTTTAACAGTTCAGTTTCTGTTGCAATATTGACATTTTGGGGGTTCTTCTCTTATTCCGGGTTTCCCCCACAGTACAAAAGCACATGTGCTTGAAGCGAATTGAATAAACTAAATTCAGGCTTCATACACATTTTTACTTCTAAAAATCCATGACTTTTCCATGATTTTTCCAGGACTTTCAAATGAATTTTCATGACCTAATGTTTCATGCAATGTCTACATATGTGTGGTAAAAAAACAATGCACGTTAATATTTATGACAGTATCACTTAAAACACGCAACAATCTGTTTAGTTTCAGCTTATATTTATATCTATGTAAAATTGATTTAGATAATGCTTACACCGCACTAATAATGTCAGCGTATGTGATTGGCCAAGGACAGAAAAGTAGTAAAGACAACCAACCTATATTCAAGAATAGATATCTTTTTTCCATGACTTTTCCAAAACATTGGGGGTTTTTCTGCTTTTCCAAAACTTTTCATGGTCTGGAAAATGCCATGTCAAAATTCCATGACTTTTGCAGGTTTTCCATGACTGTATGAACCCTGTAAATTGGTTTTAGTGTATGAGTGTGTTTGTGAATGTGTGTATGGGTGTTTCCTAGTACTAAGTTGTGGCTGGAAGGGCATTCGCTGCATAAAACATATGCTGGAACAGATGGCGGTTCATTCCGCTGTGGCAGCTGAAGGAAAATAAATGACTGAATAATAATAATATTGTAATCTTTTTCCATTATTGTGTTGGATGTAATATTATCTGTAGATATTTAATTGAGTCATCTTTACAATCTTTAAATTAACTCCAAACGCACCTGAAGACTGTCGAGTTTTGCTGAAACGCAAAGGTGCAGTGCACAATAGGGTGTGTTTTTTTATAATAGCCATGTTAATAAAGGCTTTTTTACTTTTCACTTACTTTTTGAATGCTTAGATGTTGTTATTAAAGCAGTTTAATATTTATTCATTAGATTATAAACCTTACCATTTCATAGGGAGTGCTATTTCTAAATGGCTCGGGTATTTAAAAGTTTCTGTCATGTCGTGTTTGGTGCAGACAGACAAAGTGCTTGTCATGTCGCATATTGTTAGGACACAAATGTCATACACTCATTTCCGCCGTGTCCCAGTTATGACGGATTACAATTTTAAGAGTCACTCCTATCTGAGCCAATCTGACGCCTACCATCCTTGTTTCTGGGTCATTTTAAGGGCTCAGAAATCCCCAGCTTTCCCTGAAGGCAGCGTCATGTGACACGCGCTGCTTAATCAAGCCAGTGGGCAACAAGTTCGTTAACAGGCCTTCTGTTGTCACCCCGAGGCCAAACTCTTCTTCGTGCTGAACTACACGCTAGGCATAAGATTCTGACGGTATATAATAACATTAGATAAGCACTGTCACGGTGTTACTGCTCTAAAATATGTTCTTTTTAAATGTCTGGGTTAAAAACGATAACTTTTTTCCACATTAACACAATATATTTCATTTTAAGAAATATTTTGGAGAAGTAAACATGTCAAGGTAAATAATTAAAATAAATTACTGACTTCTGCTGTCTTCATTCGTTTAAAAAAACACTATTTCATAATATTTGATAACTTAAAATTTGACCTTCGAACTTTTAAAAAACATTTAACAAAGAGTTTTCATTTAAAATATCATCTAATGGTACTTAGAGGTCCAGCGAAGTGCTTTGAAATGTGCATTATTTATTCGATGTTTGACAATCTTTACTGAAAAATTAAAAGAGGGCGGGACCTATAGTAGCTCCTCCTCTTTTTAATAATTAGCTAATATCATTTCGCTTTTATCACAGCTCTGCCAGTGAGAGTGGTTTAGCTTGAGTGCATCAAATGAGAAGCATCTTAAAGAGGGCAGGGCATGTCAAATACTTCAGAGCATTTGATTGGTCAGAAGATTTGATGAGAAACTGAAGTATGACATCAAAAATATTGTCGATCCATTTAGGCATAAGTGACAAACTGCAAGCTTTACATGTTTATATCCGTTTTATATTTTCTAAATGTGAATTTTGACACTGTTTTGGAGCACCCTAGCTTTTATACTAACAAAAAAAACTTTTAAAGTCACAGACTGAAAATTACATTTAAAAAAATATTTTATTTTGGTTCATAAGCGGTTTGTTTTTTTCAGATGTTTTGCTGAATTGTGGGCTGACCGGTAGCTTTTAATGTGGATGCTCCTTTTCTGCTGGAGATACTGCTAAAAAAACGAAAGAAAATAGTCATAAAAAAACATGAAAATAAAAAACTATATACCATAGGAACGGTATAACAGATAATTTTAGCTGTTTTAAAACTGTGACTTTTCCAAACCGAGGTAAACCTTGAAAGCACTTATCTTTTTATTATTATTACTATTATTTGTATTATTATTATTATTATTACTATTATTATTATTATTATTATTATTATGCAAAGAGGTGCACAAATTACATGGAATCACATTAGGGCTACACAATATTAGAAAAATAGGACATATTTTGTGTTTCTGCGATATACATTTTGCGATATCAACTTCACCAGATAAATTGAATAGCCCTATTTGAAAACAATTGTATTAATTTTCAATCGATTGGCATGATTTTGTAGGGGAATAAATCATGCCTAAAATGTAATATGCAAATATAAGAGTAAAATAAAAATAGCACTTAATGGTTTTCAGGGTATAGTCAAATCGTATTCAGGTACAGAAATAAAAAAAAAGAAAAAGACATTACTGTTTAAACTGCTCAATACAATTATTTTTTTTTTAAATATGGAAATATTTATAAATGCGCTTTAAAATATGTGCAAATGACAAACTTTTATTCCATTATGGTTAAACTCTGCAGTAACTCCACAAATGTTGTGTATTTTGAACTGTGGCTGTATAATTCCAATATAATATTAAAGCTGCAAGCAACGATGAAAGGGACCTTACACCCGTCTCACTGCTGCCCAGTGGTCTAAGGATAACAGAGAACAGTAAACAATAATAATTTAAGCTGTTATATAATTAAAAATTCTGAGAAAAATCACTGATTTATGCTAAATATCCTTCTGTCAGCAGGTGGCGCTATGACTGTGATTCAATATTGGCATGTCTTCAGGAAAGGAATCTCATTGAACCTGTGAATTTACAGTTATAAGTACTTCCTCCTTCATGGCGAAGCTCTGAACTTTGTCAGTCCGCCACTGACACGTCCTTCGGCAAAAACTCTAGATCTTCACAATTTAGCGTTACAAAGGCCTTTGGACTAAACGGAACATGGATTCGATGCGATAAAATTTGAGTTTGTTACACTGTAAAACATGTCATTTCCTGTTGCCAGCAGGTGGTGCTATAACTGTAACTGGATATTGGCAAGTAAACATGTTCAGGTCAGGACTCTCTCAAACATGTGAATTTTGAGGCAGATCAGACAATGCATGCCTCAGTTATAACAACTTCCTTTTTTGTGGCGAATCGTCAATATTTGAGAGGCCGCCAAGGACACGCCCTTTAACGAAAACTCTAGGTCTTCGGAATTTAACATCACCAAGGCCTTTAGATGACTATATCCAATTTTGGTGTTGATCTGATAAAATCCCTAGGAAGAGTTTGTTAAAATACAACGCCTGGAAATGGCAAAAAAACTGCACTTTTTTGGCAGAGGAAGTTAAAAATATCCGACTTCCTGTTGGGTTTGAGATTTCGCTTCAAGAGACTTTTTTGTAGATTTTGGCATGTTTGATGTGTGTGCCAATTTTCGTACGTGTGCGTGAAATGTAGCTTGGGGGCCAGTCCGTCTAATGTGCATAGGTGGCGCTGTGGAGTCATTTTGCCACACCCACTTCCAAAACCTATAACAAACGTAAATTTTTACCACTTTTTGGGGCCTGTGCAAAGTTTCGAGAGTTTTCGAGCATGTTTAGACCCTCAAAAATGCGATTCATTCCAGAGAAGAAGAAGAATACTTCTGAAACCCATAACAAATGTAAATTTCGCCACTTTTTGTGGCCTGTGCAAAGTTTTGTGAGTTTTCGAGCATGTTTAGACCCTCAAAAATGCGATTCATTCTGGAAAATAATAATAATAATAATAAACAGAGAAATTCCAATAGGGTCTACGCATCGTTCAGGTGCTTGGTTCGTAATTAAATATAATCCTAAACTATAAAATACCAACTCAACATTGCAGATCCTGCGATGTGACTATTGAGGATGTGCACATTGTGATATAGATGCTAAAACAACATATTGTGCAGCCCTAAATCACATACAAATGGGAGAGAGAAAAACAAATAATAGAGATGAAAACAAAAAAACATTTAAAGAGCCCCTATTATGGGTTTTTGAAAATGACCTTCCATGTAGTGTGTAACAGCTCAAAGTGAAGTGAAATATCCAGCTAAGGCTTAAATCTGAAACTGGACAGTATTTAAAACTATTGATTCATTTATAAAAGAGTCGACTCATAGTGCTTCAAATGAATCGTCTTGATAACGAGTCTTCATTTCGGCGTGACGTCGATACAAAACCTAAGCCTCGCCCAAAAGTTGAAATGGGGGAAGAAACTGATCCATGATGCACTGATCCATGTTCAGACAGTCTTCACTGATCCTTCCTTTAACAAACTGATGAAGTCTTCTTTGAAAGCATATAGTTTTCAGAAGCACTCAGAACTGCTCAAGGCTGGGCTATAATGCTGAGGTTTCCTCTTTAATTAGACTCAATAATATCCATCTGCACAGCGTGACTTCATTCGACCGGTGTCTGTCTGTGTGTGTGTGTGTGTGTGTGTGTGTGTGTGAGTGTGTGTGTGAGACTTTTTTTTCTGTTAGTGGGCGGGGCCGCAGGTTTCAAATCTCCCGGGTTTGCGCGCCCAACTACTTGTGTTTCGTCATCGCGAAACACCTAATGACTCGTTATCAAGACGACTCGTTTGAAGCACTATGAGTCGACTCTTTTATAGATGAATCAATAGTTTTAAACACTGTACACTTACAGATTTAAGCCTTAGCTGGATATTTCACTTCACTTAGAGCTGTGTTACACACTACATGGAAGAGCATTTTCAAAAACCCATAATATGGGCTCTTTAAATAATGACTCTTACACCGCTTATCATCCCATGCCTACTACACAGTAAATACGACAGCCCGACAGACATTGTGGCTGATGACAGAAGGTTGTGTTTTTAGCACAAATCACCTTGTTGTGTCCTGACTCCAAGCGTCTGACATTTGCGCACCGAGCTGGAGCGTGTGAGTCATCTGAAGTGTGTCGTGTGTGTGTGTCCATATGTCTACAGCAAGGCGTCCCTTTCCCTCAGGCGTGCTGAATTATACAGTATAACTGCAGACCAGCTCTGAGCTCTTGCCTGACGGAGGCTTCTGTTGACCTACTGTTGTTTTTTGGGGGGAGATTTTCTATGCTTAATACTAAGCCATCCCCCATCAGTGTTGGGTGTAATCAGCTACAACATAACTAGTGACTAATACAATTACTTTTCTGCTGAAAAGGTAAAGCATGAGATAACTTTTCATTTTAGGCTAATTTAATAACAGTTATTTATGATCTACTTGTGTAAATACTGTACATATATTTAGCCGTTCCGTATAAATCAATTTAGAGAAGCAAATTAACTGTATTTTCTGGTTATACAAATACATTGTGATGAATAATTCTATTTTCTCAACCAGGGGCGTTGCTAGACAAAGCTGTACTGCTCCCTTCTTATTTCAATATGATTTGTTTGAATCAATTCAAGGCTTAAAGGGGATCTATTATGCCCCTTTTTACAAGATGTAAAATAAGTCTCTAGAGTGTGTGCATGTAAAGTTTCAGCTCAAAATACAACACAAATAATGTTTATAACTCTTTGAAACAGCTCCTTTTATGTTTTAATCCTAATTGTGTTTTTTTGGTGACTGTCACTTTAAATTCAAATGAGATTGTGCTCTTTTCAAAATAGGGCGGGGCTACAAATGCCTGTGTGTCAGCATAATGGTAGATAAAAAAAGGCTAACTAATGCTAATGAGGGAGAGGTGGTCACCAGTGGGCGGGGCTTTCCCCCTCTGATGACACGTACAAATGGAGAATGTCAATCAAAGTGTTACTGCAGACTGTTTTCATCAAGTGTGATTATAAAAAATAAAATTAATACAATTTTACCATTAGAAGCTGGTTATATTCACACACTGCTGCAACACAACTGTGTTTAAACCCTTTATAAAAGTGATTTTTGCATAATAGCTCCCTATAGGTTGTTTTCGATCACGTGGTTCAGGTGATGCGCGAAATTCAGATGGAGGGCAGGAAGTAAAAAAACTGAATGGGAGACAGAGGAAAGTTCGTATTTTTGCAATTTATACCATATTTTAAAGGAGATATGAATAGAAAATAACCACATATGTTGGGCATGATCCTTATATAATAAAGAGCGCTGAGTTCTCTACTGAACTAAGATATATTTGTCAGAGGCGGTAAATGCTGTATATTACTAGGCCCACACGGAATCTGCGCACGCAGAATTCTGCAGATTTTCTGCAGATTACTGCAGATTTTTAGCCCATCATTAATTCTGTTTATTTACTTGATTAAATGTGTGTAAATATATATTTATTCAGTTTTTAAATTAATTACATTAATATTATTGACCAATATGAAAATGTTCATCTGATTTATGAACAATGCAGTTTGTACAGTAATATTTTTAGTAGATATATTATATGAGAGACTTGCTTTGTTTACCAAATAAAGTGAATCTAATTGGATTTGTATTTTAAACATTAAATAAAAGTTAAAAAGATATTATTTTTTATTTTACATATTAAGGTTTTAGTTATGAGACTCCCAAAATAATTCCGCAAAAATCCACAGATTTTTACTAAAATTCTCAGCAAAAATAGCAAAAAACATCCGCAGATTCCATCTGGCCCTGGCTATTTACATTACATGGAAAAATACTATGCTATAGTGTTTGGAAGCATACTATAGATGCTAACTTGAATTAAATGTATTGACTTGAATTAAATGTTGTTGTAATTAAATTGTTGCTGTGGTACAACAAAACTGCAGTAATAAACAAATTATTCAATAGGCTTCAGTTACACCATCATAATGCACCACAGTTTACACTAACGTTGCAGTATTTATTACAGTTTATTATGCTGCAGTATTCTGTAGCATTCATTAACAAAGAGTTGTACACATTATACACTTTACTATGTGGTTCAAAACATGTTTATTATAAATTATTATAGTTTCCCCCCATGCGGATATTTTCCAGACATCACAAAATACAGTATACAAAAGCGTGGACGCGTAGTCTACATTATTATTTATTTATTTTTGTAAGAGGTAAACCGTGCTCAACAATAATAACCGTCTAGTTTTGTTGCAATTTTGCATTTCCTTTTGGTTCTGTTGATGAACTTGCCATAAACAAACATTCACCACTGCTGCGCATCTCGATGTTCACGTTACGGTTGGTTATTCCGAAGAAACACCAGTAAGGACTTGGATTATTGCAAAACAAGACAGAGATTCATTGCAGCGATTACACGGCAGGGTACGTTATTTGTATTCTCCTGGAGTTTGTATAAGTGTGTTGGTGTTTGTATGATTTTTATATAGCACATTAACATATTTAAATGCATAGCTAGGCCTGTATATAATGTTTATTGGTGCTGTCAAACGAATTATCACGTTTAAGAAAAGTTTGCACACACATGGATGTATTAAATAAATGTTTATTACTTTTCTTCCGTTTTTTTAGCCAGTTTCTTGAACTTTCTCTCCTTTATAAGCAAAAAAACGTTTGAAAGTCTATAAAAGCTCTTTGGCATTTCTTATTTTGGCCAAATTTAACAATTATAACATAAAACAGAAACATTTTGATGTTCTGATAGCGATTCCTATGTAGAAGAATCCCTTACTGCCCTCCATCCAAATTTCGTGCATCATCAATAGACATGAGATGATAATCGTTTTCAAGGTATAGCGTGGTTTGGAAAAGAGAAGGTTTTAAAAAAAAACATCAAAATTTCCTGCTAATCGTTCCTCAGGTATGTGTAAGATTTTTTATTTACGTTTTTTTTTTTTACGTTTTTTTAGGACAACATATCTCCAGCACAAAAGTTAATAGTTAAGTTAATTTAGTCTGAGATGTTTACTGTTGCAAAATATTTTAAATGTTTCCCAAAATAAAATATATTGAGTTCAAAAAGGAAAAAAGTTTTTGTTTTTTAACCAGTCATTTAAAAACAACATATTTTAGAGCAGTAATCACAATGCTGCGAAAACGCGAAACCGTGATTTTTTTTATCCAAGGTTATCATACCGTCAGAATCTTATACCGGCCCATGCCTAATCATCAATGACGTCATGTGAAAACAACCTTTTATAGTTTGTAAATCCCTCCCTTTCATAAGCCAACACTGCTTTGATTGGTCAGCAGGACAAGTGCAATTTGATTGGTCTTTGCGTACCTATTTCACAACTGAACCGAAGCACCCATGTTCATGTTTGCATGTAAAATTACAGCATTTCTTTCTTTAGTATTATTAAATCTTTACATATAAAAAAAAAAACAGAGCATGACTAGACTTTATATTAAACAAACTTTTCGATGAGGTAATGAGGGAGGTAAAAAAGCGATTGCACTTTTTTTGCAAATAGCGCAGGCCTAACAAAAAAACCCAAAAAAAAATGTTATAATAATGCAATAATGACATGATACAACTCTGTGCATCTCCTGAGAACATTAGTGCCATTTCAAATGGATGATTTAGACATTTTTCCAGTTTTGTAATCTTAAGGCATCCCAGCTGCTAGGCTTCTTTAAGTTAATTAAACAGAAATTGAAATTAAGCATATGTACCGGTGTCTGCTGAGACTGAGGGTAAGCTGCCGGTTCTTCAGTGGGTTTCATGATGGCCGGCTGTGTGTTGGTTGTGGGCGGGACTGATTTAGGGGCGGAGCCTGGCGGGACCTAAAAAAAACAACAAAATTAAGAGATACTGTTAAACAAAATGTCATACAAAACACCATATCAATCACTACACATAAGGTAACAACATAACATCTTTCATTCGTAAAGCTAGACTGCCTGACAGCTATTTGAATGTTACAGATCATAGACATGAAACAATTTATGCGCATAATTAAGGAAGGCAAACATTCTGTATTTTAAATACCTCCATTGGACTGATTGGAAAGCTGACGGGTTTGTGCTGTAAGTGTGGGCTGTTCTGGGCAGCGAGCCGTATGCTGGTACGGCTTCACTAGTTATACCACACCGTCAATGAGATGTTTTGTTTGTACTGTATGTAGGCTGGTTTGTTTCCTTGTCTGATTCTCCCTTTCTCTGAATATGTTTTGACTACACAAACTAAATCTAAATGCATATACATATACAAGAATGACACACAGTATAAAAGTGAGCACACGGCATGGATACTGCCCTGCACGGGCCTTAAATCTAAGCCCTAGCCCTGCCCTGGCCCAAGACGCACAGGCTGTAGACCGGCCCTTGTCCAAGAGCTCATCAAAATTTTTGGCCCGAGTCCGACCTGAAGCCCGTCTTTTTTCCGCCAAACAGCTTATACTGTTGAAGCCATTAAAATAGACCAGATTTGTATTTAATATAAAGTTTTTTGGATTTTTATCAGAATAATTTAGAGAAATGTTTTTTAAATGTAAGATTTAGTTTAAGTTACTATCCTAAATAAGGTTAAGACAGATTGAGAATCAGAACTTCAATTAAATCTCTCTAACGATTTCTGGGAGGTGGCCTTAAATGCTGTAAATTCATCATCTAGCTGCGCTAGATTATCACTCATACAATTTAAGGTCCTCCACAGACTACACTATAGCAAAGAATAACTCTCAAAGCTCTATCCGGACAAATTCGATAACAAATGTAATAGGTTGTAACAGACCCCATGCAACCTCACTCACATGTTCTGGTCGTGCCCCAAATTGTCTGAATTTCAAGGCAACCTCAGACATACTGGACATTAATCTAAACCCAAACCCTCATATCTCTATTTTTGGATAGACGCCTTTTCCTTCCTTGTTGCCCGCAAAAGAATTCTTTTAATGTGGAAATCACTCCAACCACCCTCAATCAAAGTCTGGGTACATGGCATGTTAGGTCTTCTGAAATTGGAGAAGATTAAGTTCTCTCTCAGAGGCTTTCAGAAGTTTTATACTCATTGAAGGCCACTACTAAATTATTTTGATGATTTAACACCTCTGGAAGTGATTAATTAAGAAATCATTTTATGGTCAGAATTATTTTTCAATCTAGCATTTTTACTCGGGAACTGTCATGCCTGAAACTAGACGCATTGGTCCAACCTCAGCTCAACTAAAACCATAATAACCAAGAAGTAGATAGCACATTATTGTTGATGTAACTAGCTAATGTATCTACTTTATTTAATTTTTTTTTATCTATTTATTTGAATTTATTTATATATTTATTTTAAATTGTACTATTATTTTATTTTATGACTCCATCATCTGTTATATGTTTTACAAGAAAACTATATGTTATACAATATATACTACATACTATATATATATATATATATATATATATATATATATATATAATTTTTTTTTTTGCATTACACTTCTAATTTACAGTATAGTGTAAGTATTCTTTAATTATATCTATTATAATAATTATGGACATGCAATATTGGACATATTGGACAATATGGACATTGCAATGTACATGTTTTTGAACATGTAACAAGAAATGTAATTGAAAAGAAAATAACATAACAGCCATTACCTCATCCATGGTTAAACCAACAATCAATAAAATACCATTGTGAACATTATGAACCCCACCACCACCGTTCTTGTTGAAGGACACTGAATAGACAGAATAAAAACAAATAATACTTCAAAGAACTGTTCTTCTTCTGAAAGAACTTCTTTCTAATGAGTTCCAATTAAAATTAACTAAATAAAACTAAATAAACCCTTGACTGGGAGATCTGGCAGAACAAATATTGTATTCTATATAATACTAAAAGATACAGCCCTGTTATTGTCATCTGCCTGCCACAAAACAGACACAAAGTTTTTTTAAAATGTTTTTACTTAATTTTTTTTTATGTTTGAAACTGACTTTCAGGGAGCAAAATGTGGCTTTGTTGATGGTCTGGTGCTTGTGTGTGTGTGTGTGGGGGGGGGGGGGGGGGTCACACAGTATCAGGAGAGGATGCTTTAAGTGCATGTGATTATGCATTACATAGAGGGTGGCGCAGTGTGTAGTTGGTTCGAGCCTCGGCTGGGTCAGTTGGCATTTCTGTGTGAAGTTTGCATGTTCTCCCTTTGTTGGAGTGGATTTCCTCCGGGTGCTCCGGTTTCCCCCATAGTCCAAACATATGCGATATAGGTGAATTGGGTAAGCTAAATTGTCTGTCATGTACGTGTGCTGGGTAGCAGCTGCGTAAAACATATGCTGGATAAATCGGTGGTTCATTCCACTGTGGCGACCCCAGATTAATAAAGGGACTAAGCCGAAAAGAAAATGAATGAATAATCATGCATAGAAGATGTTGACATGTTTGATTTCTCTGCCTCTGCTGATTTCACTTTTGCACACATTACATACAGTATCACTTTGGTTTTATCTGCAGCACTGTCTGTAAAATGCTTCCACAGAACTTGAGCTAGTTTTTTTGGCTGGTGGAGGACCAAGAAATGGCTCCGCAGCAGCCACACTTTTTTCTATTTTGGTGGCCAAATCCATGTGAGGAGTTTCAAGTTAGTAAGTGACGGGAAGCTATGCTAAGGTTAACTAGAGTATAGCATATATCTTGCTGTCTGCAAAAGACAGTAATTTAAATGTACCATATAACTCCCACAAGTGCATACAATTCGACACAACTAGACAAGCATCGTTTTTAACCTTTATAACCGAACGTTACCCTGTCAACAGTCTATTGTCTAAATTACTGCGCTAAGTAAACAGAGAGCACCCGATTGCAGACGTCAATAACGCCGCATAATGGAATCAATCTCCGCTTCAACTCCGCTACAAGTTTATAAACTGCCTCCAGAACCCAATTGAGGTACAAAAATTTATATAACAAAAATGTGATGCAGTGGAGTATGTTTTCGCTCAGCCGAGCCTTCTCTGTTGCTTTTGTGTGGAGCGGCCTGTGTCAGTCACCTTTTACCCCCACCCCGCCCCCAACTCCTGAACGTCCCACTCACTCATGCGGGCATGCACTGCAGTCTCATGAGGAAACGCAGCTTTTTGATACAATGTTTTTCTTGTTCCCGAATACAAATAATTTTTCAAGTGTTTGTTCGAAATAAGTATTTGTAAAAAAACACGCTATTCGTGCCCTTACGAATATATATATATATATATATATATATATATATATATATATATATATATATATATAATAAAAATATAAAATAACGAAGGAGCGGATTCACAACAATTTCTTGACTGTTCTTGAACGGCCTAGCCAGAGTCCTGACTTAAACCCAATTGAGCATCTGTGGAAAGACCTAAAAATGGCTGTCCACCAACATTTACCATGCACCCTGAGCATCTGCAAGGAGGAATGGCAGAGGATCCCCAAATGCAGGTGTGAAAAAATTGTTGCATCTTTCCCAAACAGACTCATGGCTGTATTAGATCAAAAGGGGGCTTCTACTAACCATTGAGCTAAAGGTCTGAATTCTTAGATATTTCAGTTTTTCTTTTTCAATAAATGTCCCTAATTCTATGTTTTTCTGTCAATATAGGGTGCTGTGTGTACATCAAGGAGGAAAAAAAATGAACTTAAATGATTTTAGCAAAAGGTTGCAATTTAACAAAGAGTGAAAAATGTATGATACATTTTTTATTATTAATAAAGTCTAAATAAACAGTATCTCAATGATATTAAAACAAAACAGGTATGTAAACTGAACTGGCACACTAAACACAGATGGCCAGCTTCTCTCTCTTGGGCTGGCATCTCAGACTGTGTTGGCGGATGATATTTTCGGCCTATTCTAATTATTATAATCCAGGAAAAACTAGTACAGCTGTTCATACTGCACCTAAGTTTTCAGCACCTCATATCAGTGTGTCCCTGTACTCTGTGTCTCACCGGCTTTGTGTCTGTAAAAGGGTTATACTCCTCCAGGCCAGGTGGGGCAGTCCGCGTTACTTGTGTCACTGACGGATCCTGCAGAAAACAGAGAGGAAATTAATTATACTTTTAAAAAGTCAGAATGAAAAGTTGCAATAAGCATCAATATTATGATATTTACACACACAAAAATGAAATAGCTTTATAATTTTATTTGGGCATACCTGGTGTAACATACATTTTTACTTGAAAATGGTTTTATACTTTATTTGTATACTCCTACTGAAATATTTATTCCTCGTGGTATCGAAAATGGTATTGATTATCATTATTTTTCAAGGTATTGTATCAAAGTTGGAAATTCACTCTACCCATAACTAGTTATATAACATTACAACATAAACATGTAACAATACTCTACGACAACTAGCTGCTGAAAAACAACCATTAAATATCTTGTGGTATCATAAATGGTATTTGAATACCAATATTATTCAAAGGATTGTATCGAAGTTGGAATTACAGTATTGTGACCTCACTATATTTTCAGTAACATAATAATTACAGTATCATGACAGCACTAGTTATAACATTAAAACATAAACAAGTTACAAGACTGTACAACAACTAGCTGCACTAAAACAACCAAAAAACATCTTGTGGTATCGAAAATGGTATCGAATATCTATATTTTTTAAGGTATTGTATATCGAAGCTGTAAATTACAGTATCGTGACGACACTTTACCCAGCACTAGTTATAACATTACAACATACAACAACTAGCTGCTCTAAACCATAAAACATCTTGTGGAAACGAAAATGGTGTCGAATATCGATATTTTTTTAAGGTATTGTATTGAAGTTGGAAATTACAGTATCGTGACAACGCTCTACCCAGCACTAGTTATAACATTACAACATAAACATGTCTACAACAACTATCCACTGTAAAACAACCATAAAACATCTTGTGGTATCGAAAATGTTATCGAATATCGATATTTTTTAAGGTATTGTATTGAAGTTGGAAATTACGGTATCGTGACAACACTCTACCCAACACTAGTTATAACATTACAAAATAAACATGTCTACAACAACTATCTGCTGAATAACAACCATAAAACATCTTGTGGTATCGAAAATGGTATCGAATATCAATATTTTTTAAGGTATTGTATTGAAGTTGGAAATTACAGTATCGTGACAACACTCTACCCAGCACTAGTTATAACATTACAACATAAACATGTCTACAACAACTATCTGCTGAATAACAACCATAAAACATCTTGTGGTATCGAAAATAGTATCGAATATCAATATTTTTTAAGGTATTGTATTGAAGTTGGAAATTACAGTATCGTGACAACACTCTACCCAGCACTAGTTATAACATTACAACATAAACATGTCTACAACAACTATCTGCTGAATAACAACCATAAAACATCTTGTGGTATCGAAAATGTTATCGAATATCAATATTTTTTAAGGTATTGTATTGAAGTTGGAAATTACAGTATCGTGACAACACTCTACCCAGCACTAGTTATAACATTACAACATAAACATGTCTACAACAACTATCTGCTGAATAACAACCATAAAACATCTTGTGGTATCGAAAATGTTATCGAATATCAATATTTTTTAAGGTATTGTATTGAAGTTGGAAATTACAGTATCGTGACAACACTCTACCCAGCACTAGTTATAACATTACAACATAAACATGTCAACAACAACTATCTGCTGAATAACAACCATAAAACATCTTGTGCTATCGAAAATGGTATCGAATATCGATATTTTTTAAGGTATTGTATCGAAGTTGGAAATTTCAGTATCATGACAACGCTCTACCCAGCACTAGTTATAACATTACAACATAAACATGTCTACAACAACTAGCTGCTGTAAAACAACCATAAAACATCTAAGCAAACTCAAATTTTCACGTGCTGCCGATAAGAGTACAGTTATCATGGCTAAAGTCACACACAGATGTTGAAGAAGTCTAGAATGAGCTGAACTAATCCTGAAAGCCAGTGCTGAGTCTGCATCAGATTAAAGCACAGAACAGCAGAGGGAAAGCAAACACACATTATGTCACGCTCCAGCAAGGAAATACTACACAGTACGGCGTACGTTTCCAAAGCCCAGGACATCAGGAATATCAGACGCAAGCTGTAATTTTCTTCCGCTTGATTCCAGTAATTTACAAAGCAAAATGCTATAAATAGATGAGGGGGAGAGATCAACCCCGGGGTCGGAGCAAAGATTATTAGAGGAGTAATCCACTTATACTATTACTTCAAAAAAAACATACATTTTTATAAATATCCCATATGTGTTTTTGAGGCCGGTGACTGTATTAGGATTTTAAAAGCATTCAGAAAGAAGAAAATGTACCAATTGTAACTTTAATAACGACTAATTTTATTAAATTATTTATACAGCAAAGACTACGCAGTATTATTTTACATTTGACTATTTAAATACTGTAGCTGAATACTGTTAAACTCCTCGGAAAAACAATAAAACACAGTTTTATTTATTTGTATATTTTTCTTTTTTGTATTTAAATATGTTTGTAGATTTTTTTTTTATTTGATGCAGATGCACGCCCCTACAGAATGATCCTATCCATGCATATAGTTAAGAAAATGTTTATTTATATTTCAATATATAAATATGTACAATTTTATCTATGTGTGTGTATATTACGGACGGATGGAAGGATACAGTTCATGGATGGATGGACGGATGGATGAACGGATGGATGGATGGATACAGTTCATGGATGGATAGATGTTGATGGATTGGATGGACAAACACAGTTGATGGATGGATGGATGGACACAGTTGATGGATGGATGGACGGACGGACAGACGGACGGATTGATGGATACAGTTGATGGACGGATACAGTTCATAGATGGATTGATGATTACAGTTGATGGAAGTATACAGTTCATGGATGGATGGATGGATGGATGGACGGATACAGTTCATGGATGGATGGACAGATACAGTTGCTGGATGGATGGATGGATGGAAACAGTTGATGGATGGATGGATGGATGGATGGAAACAGTTGATGACAGTTGATGGATTGATTCAGTTGACAGATATATTTGATGGATGGATGGATGGATCAGTGCATGGATAGATGGATGGATACAGTTGATGGATGGATAAAATTGATGGATACAGTTGATGGATGGATTGATTTAGTGGATGGATGGATGGATGGATGGATGGACGGATACAGTTGATGGATGGATGGATGGATGGATGGATACAGTTGATGGATGGATGGATGGATGGATACAGTTGATGGATGGATAAAATTGATGGATACAGTTGATGGATGGATACAGGTGGATGGATACAGGTGATGGATGGATACAGGTGATGGATGGATTGGTGGATGGATGGATTGGTGGATGGATGGATGGATGGATGGATGGATGGATGCAGTGGATGGATGCATGTATGGATTTAGTTGATGGATGGATGGATGGATTGATACAGTTGATGGATGGATGGACAGTTACAGTTGATGGATGGATGGATTGATACAGTCAATGGATGGATGGATGAATGGATACAGTTGATGAATGGATGGATGGATGGATACAGTTGATGGATGGATGGATGGATGGATGCAGTTTGTGATTGTGTGATTAATCTTTGCCCAGCACTATAGTTATAATGATATTTCAGTAAACGTTCTTGCTGCTGCGTTTTTTTTATACTGCAGATAATGTGTGTAAATATGATGAGATTGAATCTAGCACACATGCCAAACAAACTGTACCGTTACCATGGAAATAAATGAAAGTATTTGTGTCTACTGGATACACTGTTCAGCTTCATAAAGCCAAACCAAACTCAAGAAAGCGCTTTATTTGCGATTTCTCACAAGGAAGTTGTTTTGGTTAACAAGAGCTCAAAGCATTTGCATAAATATGCAAGAAGAGGCATAATAAGAAGTTTCACAAAGACTCAGACGACAAACCCACAGACCGCCCACAGTTCGTTCACTAATCGTCTGCTGCCTTTCAGAAACAAAACAGCAAAGTGTTTTCTTTATTTAGCAGTGCTGATGTGATTGGCTGAATTTGCTCAGGATTATTTTGAGTCCGTCTGGTGAGAAAGTCAAGTTTATAAAGTACAGCGCTGATGAAATGAGCACAAGCTATGCAGGATCAAACTATATTTGCCAAGTTTTTATTTAGAAATCCATCAGAGCACATCTGAAAATAAACAAATAAATAAATTAATTAATAAATCTGATCATCATCAAGAACAAATATATGAATAAAATACTAATTAAAAAATACGCAATGTGGAACAGTTTATTTATTAACCACAACAATAAATATATAAATTAAAATAACTAAAGCACCAATAAACCAATACTTAAAATTCTACATATTGGATATAACTACATTAGTAGCTATTATTAGTAATTATTAATATTTATATTAATATTATTGTTAACAACAACAATACAAGTATAAAATATTAAACCAATTCAGAAAACTATTATTATTATTATTATTATTATTATTGATATTATTAATATCAAGTCCTTATGACAATGAGAATTAGGCATGCACGATTCTGAAAAAAAATCCTATATGCAATATTGTTCTTGAGTATTGCGATAACGATATTTTATGATATAATATTTTAATATCATTAAATAAATAACTGATTTAAAAAAACAGCTGTTAAATATAGCAGTTTATATACGATATCCGATTTCCCTAGAAAACTGCTATATTTAACAGCTGTTTTTTTAAATCAGTTATTTATTTAATGATATTAAAATAAACAGTTAAAATATATATTTTCAGATTTATTTAATTCTAATTGAGACTAAAAAACTGTGTTGAGGTGGAAACATTTAGTCTTTAAAATGCTACGAATGAGTGAAAACCTGCGCAGATATTCCGACTCTGATTGGCTGTTGTCATTTTCCCGCCATTAGTGTTTATTTTCAGCTCTGAGTTCACCTTTGGGACAATTATATTTTCAAGGTGAGGAGAGCATAAAAGGTAGTCGCACAAGTCTCCACAGCAACATGCACACATTCAAATGTGGTTAAAAGTGTCACATACTGTATTTATAAGGTATAATTCACCCAGAAATGTCATTTGTGTCTTCAAGTAATGATGTATTTGAGGCCGCGAAATGACAGGAGAGCTGACCACGAGCTACCGAGAACGCGCGTGCACGCAGCCCGCCAATGACGGATACTTTAGTGAACAGATCCTGCATAGGCTGTGAATAACAAGTAATAGAGTTGTAAATAATGTTCAGTTTGTTGCACAGAACAATCGTTCGAGAGCCGCGCTGAAAGAATGATTTGCATGTGTGTGTGTGTGTGTTTTATTACAGTGACGCCAGCCAGGAGCCGCACTAGGAAGTGAAAATGAAACTGGCTGCACATCATTTAAATAATCATAACGCATTTTACGGTTATGATTACGACAAGCATTTGATATGTTTTTTCTTTCATAGCCAACACAGTGTTGTGCATGAAAATAAATGTTTACTGTGTCAGTATAGCCACTCTAGCTTATATAATGTTGAATATAATGCATGAAGAAATCTGATAATGACAAATGTCTGATTTTACCAGTGAAAACAAACGGTCTAATAATGCTATCAATGACAAATGACAAGCACATGTCTCAAACATAATAATTCAATTTTATAATTATGAATAGTTATATTCTGATGTCCTCATTTTACTGTGAATTAACAAACAGGACATATTGAAAGTCTGTTCAAGTCCACCATAATGACTTTAGCCAATAAAATTTAGCATTTTAAGCAACAGTAGACCTACACATAGGCCTAATATTATTATTGTTGTTTTACCATACCGTCACTTTATAATTATAAGGTTCTATCTGACATTTTTGTCAAAATTGAGTAATCGACATATTCTTATTAAATGACAAATTTTTGTTTACATTAAGGCTTAAAAAAAACAACAAATGTTGCACACATACTGTTTGCTATATGGCTTGCGAAAACTTTGAAGCTCAATATCTCAAAATCATTCAGAACACAGATAAAACCTTATAATTCCAAGGTGACGATTAGGCTTGTGCCGGTATTCTGTAATGCGATAAATCACGGTAATGAATATGCACGATATTGTTATCGCGGGCACTTCAAAATACCGTGAAAAATAATAGATCCGAATTTATATTCTTAGAACGCGCCTTAGCTTATTTTCCATCAACCGCTTGAAGAAACACTGCGTGTATGCTGCGCAGAACTGATGCGCACTCTAATGTAAACAATGCCCGCATGTAGAGGCACTGTGTGCACGCAGTGCGCGCCGCCGCTGCCACCGCTGCCACCGCTCTCTAATCCTCACACGAAGAAGAAGCATGGCGGAAGGAGGAACGCTGCCGACAATTTATCCCCCTTCAAAAAAAAAGTCAGAGGTTTGGAAATATTTTGGGTTCCAAAAAAATGCAGAGGGATTGCTGATCGAAGACGGTTTCTCTTTGCACATTCACTTTGATATAATTGTTTTATTTATATTTATTTGTATTTAAATGTTTGAAGTACTTTTAGTTAATTAAAAAGTTATTAAAGTTACTAAGTTGACGAAACTGAAGTTTTTTTGTGTTTTTATACCTGTTTCTCTAGTAAAATTACAATATCGTGATAATACCGTATACCGTGATAAAAGCTCAATCTATTAATCGCAGCATGAAAATGTGATACCGGCACATGCCTAGTGACGATATGTTTGAGAATTAACAATAATAATAGTGTACTCATATTAACCTTTATTTTACATCTAAAGAATTGTGAGAAAGAATCGTGATCTTGATTTTAAGCAAAAAAAATAAAAAATCGTCATCCACATTTTAACCAAAATCGTGCAGCAGTATCAATTCCAGCATTGTGTCAACATTAGACTGAACTACTTGAAATACTGGATCACACAAATAGCCTGATTTGACCCAACTTCAGTCAGTGTGACGAATGAAATGGAATCTCCTTCTGACGCATTACTACAAGTCCAGCAAATGTGAATGAAAATGCAGAATATTCTCCCTGAATTCATGCAGCACACTACTGATTCAAATAGTACTCCTTGCATATGGCTTCAAATACTCCCACACTTACATTAGACATCTTAACGCAGTATGAAGTATGCTAGAATTAATTTCTAACACCACAGAGAAGAGCCTTTATAATATGATTTAGGATAAGTAAAGTTTCATATTCCCTCACCGACTAGGGACTCATTTAACGCACCAGGTCCAAAGAACATTAACTACAACACACACACACATGCACTCTAAAACGTTCCCTTGTTTCCATAGCAGCCCCAGTATGCAGTGCTCAGGTCCTGAGGCGGATCCGTTTCATACGGCTGGCGAACTGTCAGGACTCCAGAGCCATGAATATTTCAGTCTGCATAACGATGAATGTTTCATGGCATAATCACACACTCACACACACACACAT
The DNA here is from genome assembly GCF_903798145.1 of Danio aesculapii. Taxonomy (NCBI): domain Eukaryota; kingdom Metazoa; phylum Chordata; class Actinopteri; order Cypriniformes; family Danionidae; genus Danio; species Danio aesculapii. The sequence continues at coordinate 42,207,892 of NC_079455.1, read as the reverse complement.
AAATATTTGTAGTAGAGGGTAGACACGCTTTGTCTTCAGTAATCTGTTATTATACACACACTGAGACACTGAAGTCTGATGATCACCTGATCAGACAAGGATGATGCTGTGGCAAACCCTAGTGGGCTGCCTAACAAGAGAGTATTTTAAGGCCAACACTGAAGTGACGTAATCAAGTTAACAATTAGGGGTAAAGAAGGAACACAGAGTATGATATTAAGAGTGTCACAATTTCAAATCGATCGAAATTCATGCTCCATTTCGATTATCGAATCAAAAAATGGAATCGTCGATGCTGCCACGCCCCCATGTCACGTCAGCTTGGGAAAAACCACGCTTGTTGAACTGCAGACGCCGGAGACCTGTCGACAGAACTTAAACCCTAATCTCTTTCAATGAAGTCGCCGGTGTGGAAGTATTTTGGATTTCCAGTGAGTTGTTGACAACGTTCGTGTTGTTGACAAAAAAACATCGTTTGCAAGCTCTGCTATGTACGTATTAGGGTTGGGCCGATAGACGATGCCGGCATCGCAATCCTCCGCTCCGCCCCTGTTGCAAATCCGCTCGCAAAAATACACATGATCCTGTTTAGACTATACGTCTTAGTTTTTAAATGGCATTTTAGAACGACAACGATCCACCTCCACACTGGCGTTTTGCATTTCTGAGCAGCCCTCCTTCCTCACTACCGCTTAAAACGCACATCACGGCACACAGGCACGCACACACACTGTCATGAGCTCGAGACAGCGGGTCCAGGCAGTCAGCGGGTCAGGAGACTGCTTCAATCTTTCACTTTCACACTTTAACTTAGTAATTTTAGCGAACACCTCGGATACTGTTGGCTGGTTCCTGTTGGTTGTGCACATTTTTTTACCGACGCCATTATAAGAACACAGATCACTCTGCCTATTCATGCCTATTCACGAGTCCCGTGGAAAAAGTGATTGACAGGTGGTAATTATGTGTGTAACTTATCTTTATTCATTTACTGTATGATTTGTTTATGGGTAAAATAAAGACCACGCGGGTCAGGTAGTTTAAACGGAAGGCTACAAATAATTAATTTGTTATGAATTAATTAATTATTCATAATTAATTCACCACCCCCTATGACGACGATGCCATCGTCCATCACGATGTTTCATATTAGACATCGTACGATGCCAATTTGGTCGACATCGCCCAACCCTAGTACGTATACCACATTATTCCACCGGCAGCATGACTAACATAGCAGGGCATCTCCGCAGGCACCACAAAAACATAGATTCTTTTTTAAATCGAAAATCGAATCGTGACTCTAGAATTGAAAATGTAATCGAATCGAGGATTTGGAGGATCGTGACACCCTTATATGATATGGATTATTAGATTATCACACATGCAGGAGCGAATCCCTGAGTGATGAGTGACAATTAGGGCTGTACAATATATTGTTTCGGCATCGTTATTGCAATATACGAATATGCAATATTCACGTCGCAAAATCTGCAATTTTGAGTTGTGATTAGGGTTGTCACGATACTGAATTTCGGTACCAATCTTCGATACCCACTAACATTTGAGCTCTGTTCTTAAACACCACTAATTTGCCCTTGTGTTCACATACTCAACAGAAATGACTGTGATTGGCCATGAAGGTCATCAGTTTACTGAACTCACTGCTGTTTACTGAGTGTAACCACAGATACAGGGACACTGGAGCGTTTTAAAGTCGTGAAGATCAGCTGGTCTGTTTATGAGCTGACAAACGAGCAATCGGATGATGAATCAACTGATTTTCACAGCTTTAAACTGCTGCTAAAAAGTCCTTTTTTCTGTGTTACAGCGGTTAACTGATTAGCTTAATGGCCAATGACAGTCATTTCTGTTGAGCACGTGAACACAATCTTAGCGGGAAATGGACGTTTTTAAAATTCAGCAGCGATTGGTACCGAAATTCAGTATCGCGAATAGAGGTGTGAACACAGACTTATGGTTCGGTTACGATTATCATGCCATCGATTCATTCGATTCGACATCTCGGTGCATTGACAATGCTTTCCATAGACAATTTTATATTTTCTTCACAGCACAGCAATTCTTGTATTAAAATGGTTAAATATATGTATATTTATATACTATTTGTAATACAATTTTGTCCTTTATTACAAGCAGTCAGATATATAAAACTTTAAAAACTCAAGTACATGCACAGAACAACATGAGCATTCATAGCAAATAAACAAATGTAAATATCCCACTCGCTTTCTGAGCCTTGTCTAGCGAGTTCTTTCTTACACCCCTTTGATTGGTCAAGCGCTAAACAGAATTGGCTGCCATTGGCTCTAATGCTCTGGCACTGTTCACCGATGAGTGACACTGATAAACGGCAGCGGTGATCACAGACGAGGTGGAGAAAACTCTGCAGACATGCACTTGAGTCTGTATGCAGAAGTATCGCTGTAACAGCCGAGAGGAGGAAAAAAAAGTCACGCCAGCAGGTCAAATGTCCACAATGAGAGAGAGAAATGGAGTATACTTTCATTTTCTCAATCGCCGTGAAATAGGGGCTTCTACTGTAAGTGTTGGTGAAAGACTGTCCAGCACACACACATGCAGTGAAATTGTGCAGAGTTTCTGCGTTTAAGAAGTTGGAGCATTGTAAATACTCGCGCTCGCCTTCCTCGCCATAGTAAGCTACGCCGACATAGCGCATATGAGATAAATGACGTCAGTTCATAATAACTGGTTATGATTATTACTGAACCGATACTGAATTGTCCGTGACAACACTAGCTGTGATTATAATTAACCAGGAAATAGTTTAATAGCAATAAAACATAACTAAGTTTAACCTTATCACAGTCAACAGATTCATTTTTGTGGCATGTGACTATAAAATTTCATGCTAATTTAAACTATTTGAGTACAGGAAGTTATAAAACTTGCTTTAACAAAGATTAATTGCATTTTTTTATTTCAATGAAAAAATAATATATATATATATATATATATATATATATATATATATATATATATATATATATATATATATATATATATATATATATATATATATATATATATATATGCCTATTTCTGCCTATTTCATTTGTATCTTTGTTCTATAGTGTTCAGCTATGCTTGAAATGTATTATTCTTTATAATAAACACACTCACTAAAAAAATGATCACCATGTAAAATTCTTTCCCTACAATCCTACAATTTAGTATGATTTGCTCATCCCCAATGACAGATTTTATGGGCGGGGTTTTCGACAATTTCAATGAGGTGATGTCATTGGCCCATGAACATTTCCTGCATGCTACCAAACTATTTCATAACTGTAACAAGAGGCAATTCAATCATATCTTAATGTTAAAACAGCTATCATAACATTATTTACCAATATATGGCTCTTTTTGGATTCTCAGAAATTAAAAATGTAAAACAGGAAATACCTTGGGACCATTGTACTGGTTTACATCCCTCAAAATGGTTTAATAGAGGTATTTAAATGATTTTATGCCAATGATCTTAACCCAAACTGTGAAGAAAACCTATAGAAATGAAGTTTTACTTCTTATCTGTCCGGTGCATCACTCTATAATGCAGCTACTTGCATTCGGTGACCCTGTTCTAAAGTGGGAAACTCAACCCCAGCAGCGCTATTGGTTTTGACCTCCTTCAGTGCAGCGTTTCTTTAGGACGACAGATGATTTGAGGCTGGAAATGCCTGACTGCTGTGCATTGTTCACAGAATGAAAGCTCATTTAAGATAGTAGCAAGAATAGCGCTGAATATAACGGAGATCATCTTAATGGTGTAAATCAGATCAACATGAACCAAACTGCTGCAAACTTTTGTGAGCACATGCAAAACAAACCCAAAGCCATAGGCTGGTGTGACACTATCATAGCCTACTGAAGGCAAGACTGAGGGCGCAGTGACATGCAGTCATAGACTTTGCCGAACAGATCCACCACTTTTGACGCTCATAAATAATCATAAAAGTCCTCGTGCTGCAGGTATTACGAGGTTTCCTGAAGGTGCAGCTGACGTGCAGTGAGGAGTTTGCATCTTTAATAAACTACGACAGTTTGCATTCATTGAAAATTAAGAATAATTAATAAAAACATATGAAACTGTCCCCTAAAAGTGATGTCACGTCTTCAGTTTTGGGCTCAGGCGCGATTTGCACTCACACTACAACCGTACCGCACCAAAGCCCAAGTGAACTGCACTCTGGCACACCTCTTCCGACCTGGCCAGGGCCGATTCAGTGCACTCACACTTCTCAAACGAATTGGGAAACGCGCCTAGGCACAGTTCGGATAACATAGTGTGAGTGCGCCCTGAAATGATTAGCCCAAAATGTATAACGGCAAATTCTTATCTCAGCATAGTAAGACAATCTCTGACACTACTGTGGTTCAGATTGTTTAGATGCAGGTTTACTTGCCTTGTCTTTGTCAGTCTGAACTATAAAGTGTGTTGGGGATTTTCACATTTAAATTCAAATGTTGTTTTGATGTGGAACAGACAAAGGAAAGCAGGTTTGTGTGGGCTGTGTGAAGGCACATGAAACCAAAATAGGTAAACTTGCAGATATGCACAAGTGAAAGCTCCAAGACCACAAGTGAAAAGAACTGGAGCAATGCTTGAATACACATACAATATAAACAGCACCATAAATTAAGAAAAAGTAAAAAAAAAAATACAATGAAAATTAAAACAAGTGCTAAAATAAAATGATTATAAAAAATTGATCAAAATGATGAGCTAACAAAAATTATGATACAATAAGAATAATGGCCCGTTTCCACTCAGTGGTATGGTACGGTTTGGTACGCTTTTATGGCCGTTTCCACTGTCAAAAGGAGTACTGAACCGAACCGTACCGTACCACTTTTTCGGCACCCTTTCGGTACCAAACAAGAGAAGGGGTACCAAAAGGCGGAGCTAGACGCGCAGCTGAACGCTATTGGTTTACAGAGACATGTCATTCGCTTACGCAACAAGCCAGAATGAAAACAAAAGAGCCACCATGTTTGAAATACACAGCGAGAGATTACAGTGGAATGATATATACATATAATAACGAGCCATGGTCGACCCGGGCTCAAACAAACCTTGTCGTGGTCTTGATGAACAGCCACAATGCCAAGAAGAAGAGCAGATTTACCCTGTGCTCCATAGTTTTTAGAGAGCCAGTCTGAAGCGTGAGCGGTTTCGCTTTCTTGCTTGCTTGTGCTCGCCGCGCGTCTAACGTTATATCTGAAATAAACTTCTGGAGCTGATGATAATAACCTGCGCTTGATTATTGACGTGCTTTTGAAACCCAATCCTGTTAGAAGCTGACAAACGCGAGAGTGAAGCGCGAAACTGTCTTGTTTAACTATTATTGTTATCTTCACCTTTTAGACTAATACGAACTCAGAATGATGGAATTACTCTCTAACAGAGGCTACATGTTCTGCTGAAGATTACAGACACAGATGAGAGGTTTTAACTGACTGTAGGCTATATTTCCTGTTGTTTTTGAACCTAAATAAGGACTAAATGTGTGTAGTTTATCTGTAGTTGGTAACATATCGGAGACTGTAAGGGGCTGTATGTGTTTATATATGTTCATTTATTTAGTTATTTAATATAATTACAGACGTTACAGTAGGCTGTTTCGCACTGTCATTGATCTGCAGTTATAATCAACTCATGATCATAGAAAAGTTAGTAATAAACATTTCTACACAAGTATTCATGTGTATGAAGCATCTGTGTTGTGAGAAATGCTTCTCATATGATATGTGAGAAACCCGTACAGCTTTACTGTAGACATTTTCTCAAGCGAAAATGACGTCGACTGAAACTTTCTGTCATACACCACGCCCACCAAAAGAGTACCCTTGGTAATGGAAACGCAAGCCTGATAGAGGTGACCCGTACCGACCCGAACCGTACCGTACCGTAACAGTCAGTGGAAACGAGCCAAAATAGGCCCAAAGAATAGTATGCAGCTTTCTTTCCAGGTGTCTATTTCTCAAGTTATGGTTTACTAAAATATATTTCTGAAACACCTGGGAGTATTGCTGGAAGCAAAATGCAGAAACAAATCCATCCACCCACTCTGTCAGACAAGAAAGTGGCAAAAACACCATGCAGGGATTCAAGACCAAAACCTCGTGAGCTGCATTGTAAGCCATCATATAAACTTTCATATAATAAAGCATAACTTCACATAACTTATAGAACATAAGATAATTTAGTGTAACTTAACATAACATTACATAATTTTGTATAACATGACATGACATATCTTAAGCATAACTTAAAAACAAATAAACAAAACATATCGTAAGGCTGATTTATACAGTACTTCTGCGTCAAGTGTATGCTCCGGCGCAGCCTTCACATGGTCACAGACCCCTCACCATGGCTGACGCCAACGCGCACCTCTCATAAATTGTAACTACGCATCACAACAAATGGTTTTAAATGGAGCAGAGTTCTTCACAGAGTAGTAGTTTACTGATAAACTATGCAAATAACGATTAAATTTGAATTTTGCTTAATCAGTCGATAACGACATTGAGACATCGTTCTGCAATAATAACAGCTGTTTGCTTGTGTTGGTAGTCAGACAAGATTTTCGATTCCCCACCCTACTCTCTGAGAATATTCCATAGTCATGTATTTATTAGTCATGCTGAATGCGTACCTTGGCTCTAAGGGTCAAACAAAAAAAATAAGGTCAAGAATCTTGGTGTGACTCTGGAGTCAGATCTGAGTTTCAATAGTCATGTCAAAGCAGTTAGTAAATCAGCATACTATCATCTCAAAAACATTGCAAGAATTAGATGCTTTGTTTCCAGTGAAGACTTAGAGAAACTTGTTCATGCTTTTATCAGCAGCAGGGTGGATTACTGTAACGGCCTCCTCACTGGCCTTCCCAAAAAGACAGTCAAACAGTTACAGCTCATCCAGAACGCTGTGGCCAGAATTCTGACCAGAACCAGGAAATCAGAGCACATCACACCTGTCCTCAGGTCTTTACACTGGCTCCCAGTTACATTCAGAATAGATTTTAAAGTATTATTACTGGTCTATAAATCACTAAATGGCCTAGGACCTCAAGACATTACAGATATGCTTACTGAATACAAACCTAATAGATCACTCGTATCTTAAGGATCAAATAAACTAGAAATTTCAAGAGTTCAGTCAAAGCAGGGTGAATCGGCTTTCAGCTACTAAAAGCGCCCCTCGCTGCTGGAATCAGCTTCCAGAAATGATCAGATGTGCTCCAACATTAGGCACATTCAAATCAAGACTGAAAACACATCTGTTTAGCTGTGCCTTTACTGAATGAGCACTGTGCTACGTCCGACAGATCGAACTAATATGTTTTTCTCTTCTCTTTCATTCTTTTATAACACATTTTATCTGTTTTTATGCTTATTTATTTTATTTTTTAACCATTTTTATTATTATTTGTTTTTATTTCTCTTATACTTGTTTCTTTTATTCCTGTTTATGTAAAGCACTTTGAATTGCCACTGTGTATGAAATGTGCTATATAAATAAACTTGCCTTGCCTTGCCTTGAATCAATGAAAGCAGTTAAATCTTCTGTTTATTTAGCAACCGCTACTTTTTTCGTGTGTATTTGGACAGGTTTGCGCCGTCTGCCATTGGGAGGGGATTCATTACAAAACACACCTTGCTTCCCTGAAAAAAATGCATGAGAATTGCAGCTTCGCTCATTCATGTTTGCCATTTAATTTCGATTACTTGGAAAAAAAACAATACATTTTGAGGAAAACCGAACTTGCAGATCTTATTCAAGGAAGAAAGATAACATTACACACAAAATGAAAAGGATACAAAGCATCTCATGACCTCTTTAATCCTACATGGAAAGCTCTTTGTGGTTGCTACTTTGAGCATTTTTTCAGATCAGTCATCTTTTTAAGGCTTTCCTGCAGTTATGAAGACGGCTCAGCTGAATAGGTTTTGGAAAAGAGCTAAAATTACGCACAAAGATCGACGGTTGCACAAATATCCGAGCGGTAGCCCTGCTAACGCTACTCTCATTCAGTGAAAAACATGACAAAAGTCTCATGACGATTGTGTTACACAGATGATTACAGGAGTGACTCAGAGAAAAACTAAAAAAAAAAAAAAAAACCTGTTCTAAGTCACCACTCCCTCAACAAACACTGAATGAAAGCAAACACACACACACATAGTGACAGGGGCTCACTGTAATAGGTTCCCCTGCATCTGCAGAGCAGGCCGGATCTCCAGAAACATCCATCTAATCAGATCATTAGAGTTTTTGCTCTCTATTCTCGTGTTCTCATTACTATGGCTGAGTGACGGACAGAATCAGACGGACCTCATTTAGACAGCCTACTTTCTTACTGCACACACACACAGCTGAGGAGTTTTACAAGTTTGACAGTTGCTGCATTATGAAATCACTGTAATAAGGTGCTCGGTCTGAGCCACATGTATGCGTGCATTCAGTTTGTCGCTTCTGCAACATTCTGCAAAACGCCTACTTGTTGACGAGGCTGCATCATTCACACTGGTTCAACACAACGGGAGTCGATTCCACCAGGATCTCATCCAGGATAAAGACTATTTACCTTGTGGTTTAAAATGAATCGCACAAATGTTTAACCCTGAGGGATCGTTCACCCAAAAATAAAAATTTACTCACTATTAACTCAAGTGGCAGCAAAACTTTAAGAGTTCCTTTATTCTGTTCACCACAAAAGAAGACACTAGGAAAAACCAATACTATGGAAGTCAATGGTATCTTCATTTGTGTTCAACAGAAAAAAAGATAGTCTTTGGATTACGTAAAGTGTGAGTAAATGTTGACAATTTTCGGTTTCTATCACTTTAACAATTACCAAACTCTGGTGAAAAACAGTGGTTTCAACATCAAATCATACTTGGCTCTTGTGACTACTTGTGTTCAGGTTTCATTCTTCACACATTCTAGATAATTTTTGCAGGGGTTGCTCACACTGTAAAAAAAAAAAACCCTAATTTTACAGAAAATCTCTCTAAATTATTTAAAGTATTTTTTTGTCATTTCAAATTAAATTTTCATTTATCAGCGGAATCCGGAACAGGTGCATGTGAGCGGAATTTATCTATTTTATTTATTGAACAGATTTGATTGTAATAATCTAGGAAAAGTCTGTAAAAAAACAGTGTTTTTCTGTAAACATTTTAATGAAAATATCTGTAGATTTATTATTTTTTGCACTTTATTTCAACAAAGAAATTTTACCGTAATATTATGGTTTTTGTTTGGCTTTGTTTGGTTTGCCAGTCATTTGACCTTTTTTTTACGATATTTTTTTTACAGTGCAGTGAAGCATGAGTATTACTGAAAAACATCATGTTACACAGCTTATGAGAAAACAGAAGGGCAAGCAATGGTGTGGATAAAAACTACAATTTTAATGATAACACATCCTGTAAAGTTGACTATAAAGGAGAAGAGTTGGGCTGCATCTGAAATCCCAAGTACTCGAGTATACTACATTTGAATTTTAAACTACTATACAGCACAGTTGGAGAAGTACATGTTATATAGTAGGGCTGGGCGATATTGCAAAAAAACATTACACTATCATATTTCACATCATTCGATATCTATAATTATTGAATATTGCTTAATAATAGATGTAGGAATATTAGGATTTTTTAAACCACTTTAATTTACCAACAAAACAAAGGGAAACTGTTTTAAAAGTCAAAAACAAAAATATTGAAACTTAATATCTGATCTCTTTATAATCAAATAAACAGAAGTGTTAAAGAGACTCTAAACCTGATAAATAAAATGTTACAAAGTGTGTGCAATGATAAAGTGTAAACACTGAACAATCAAAGCAAACTTTAAGGTAGATCAACATCCATAATAATGATACAGTAAACCTCAAACTCTGTAAACAAAACAAATTATGATGACCAAATCTGAGCTTAAAAGTAAAAGAACTAGAAATGTGAGCCTACGCTGGTCTCACGGTTCGGTTACAAATAGCATGCCATTGATTCGGTTCAATTCGATATCTAGGTGCATCAGCGATGCTTTTCATACACACTTTTATATTTTCTTCACATCACAACAATTCTTGTATTAAAATGTATAAATATATTTATATTTATATACTATACTATCAATAACTGTCTGGTTTAGCTCAGCTACTAAATACAATCTCCAAAGACTACATCGAATAGTTCGGACTGCTGAGTGAATCACTGGTACAACCCTTCCTACTCCCCAAGAACTGTACTTATCCAGAGCGAGCAGGAGGGCTGCCAAAATCACTCTGGACCCCTCACACCCAGCACATTGCCTCTTTGAACTGTTACCTTCTGGTCTACAGAGCACTGCGCACCAGAACAGCCCGACACAGAAACAGTTTCTTCCCTCAGGCAATCCATCTCATAAACACTTGATGATAATAATTGCGAAACCAACATCACTACTTGCTATACACTTTTATATACATATACACTTATTTAACAACACACTTTACATGCCAATTTGCACATAACAGCTGCACATATAACGTTGTATATAGTAATATACCTGTACATACACTTGTCAATTTGTATATTTGCATTCACTACTTCTATTTTTAAAATATATTTATAATCTGTTTTTTGTCCTGTCTCTGTAATCCTGTTGCACTGTAGAAGCTCTGTCACCAAAACAAATTCACTCGTATGTGTGAACATACCTGGCAATAAAGCGCTTTCTGATTCTGATTCTGATTCTATTTGTAATAAAATTTTGTCCTTTAATACAAGCAGTCAGATATATAAACTGTACTTTAAAACAAAATGAACATTTATAGCAAATAAACTAATATAAATATCCCGCTCGCTCTCTGAGCCTTGTCTTGGTCACGCGCTCAACAGAAAGGGCTTGCGATTGGTGCTGGCTCTCTTCACAGATGAGTGACACTGATAAACGGCAGCGGCGATGACAGCTGATCCATGATAGACGCGATGGAGAAAACTCTGCAGACAGGCGCTCGTGTCTGTATCCAGAAGTATCGATGTAACAGCCGAGAGAAGAAGAACAGTCACGCCAGCAGGTCAAATGTCCACAGCGAGAGAGAGAGAAAATTGAAGTTTACTTTCATTTCCTCAATCACAGTGAAATAGGGGCTTCTGCTGTACGTGTCAGTGAAAGACTGTCCAGCAAACACACAAGTAGTGAAATTGTGCAGTTTCTGCGTTTTTAAGTAGTTGGAGCTTTTGTAAATACTCGCGCTCGCGCTCACCTCCCTCGCCATAGTACGCTACCGTGACAAAGAGATAAATGACGTCACTACATAATAACCGGTTACGATTTTTACTGAACCGATACCGAATTGTCCGCGTCTACATTGCGGTGCACCGAAGAAACAATTAATTTTGACACCGCTAAAAAAAACGACCCATCATTATTCAAGCACACACTGCAACATTAAAAATTGTGAAGTTGAATGACTATATTATCCCCTATGCTAAAAAATCTTTCAGATGGGGAGCTAGTGGCTGGGATGCACAAGAAAAAAAACCAAAAAGCCACTCTGGTGACTTCCTTACATCCTTTTTTATTTACAATCTCCTCACTGCTGCTATACGGCACTTATTTTTGCGTGTGTTGTTTTTCTGACCTGAAGTGACAAGAGCGAGTGGTTTCCTTCACCATGAGGTTTGCGCTCATGCTACCCTGGCGTCTCTCATAACTAGGCGATCATCAACCGTTTTCTCAGAGGATGACAAAGGGACAAATCATTGCTGCTGCTCTGATGCAAGCTTATGGAGAGAAGTAAAAAGCACTGCAGTGTTTGGATGCGCTGTGTTTGTCTGATTTAATCAGTCTGTCGTTATTACTGAAATGTGTATATTCCATACAAAGTGTCAAGCAGATGTGTGCGCCGCTTGCACAACAACAACGTGCTCAGCAGCCACATTTAAAAAAAAACTATAGACTTCATACAAGAACTTCATACCTCTATTTTTAATCAATATTGACAATGGTGTTCAGTCAATAAATACCAATATAGAGTTCATCACCCAGCCCTAGTTTTAACAACATCAAATTAAACTTGGCTCTTGTGACCACTTGTGTTCAAATTTCATTTATAGCCCTCCCATTTATTGAGAAGGGTCAGGTTGGAGATTTGCACTTGCACTTTTCAGGCTTGCACTCTCAGGAACCCACGCTTCCTCTGCAAATGACGTCATTTACAATTGACATCTGCACTCTCTGTCACGGCACTAGCAATCGACACAAATAAACCGCAAATAAGTTTCTAGTTCATTTGTGTAGTGATGACATAGTCAAATAATTCGAAGTACCTAATTGTATAAACACATTATGGACTTACAGCAATGATTGTTGATTGACTTGGAAAACTATTCTTTATTCAGCAGGTCCCAAGAAGATTGCAAATAAAAATGCAGATGTCAATGCAAGTGATGTGGCAGGAGAGTGCAGAGCTCGGTTGCATAAAAGTCCTTAACCAAAAAAATCCCCCAGCTCGAAGGTTAAAATTATCCTTAGTAAGAGTTGGGTTGCAAGAACAAAAAATAAACAAACACAAAAGATCAAGTTGAGGAATTTAGGGGTTCCATTAAGTTTTTCCCCTTATTCCTTAGTAACAATTTCCGCTTAAAATATTTAAGGGACCTAATCAGCTCCCTTAACTGAACAAATGACACTCAAAATGCAAGCATTCCCACCCAAATAAAAATGTTTTAGACAAGAGACTCACAGGACTGCAGATAAATAATTTAATTATTTATCATTTAAAATCTTAATCGAGATAGACTCAATAAGGGAACATCTCGACTCACTTAATGGAAATAAAGTAGCACAGATGTTGTGTACTGCAGGGATGTTTTAAGGCAAGCATTCGTGGTTTGTTACGATCTGTTTACATAACTATAGCAACTGCGGCGCCAGTCGCCGTATGTTGCCAGAAACTACAGTGAAACGCAAAAAAAAAAAAAAGGGCACTTAGATAAGGTTGACAGATAAGAAGTTTGTTGCAACGATCTTAATGAAATCCCTTACCTTAGGGATTTTTCCCCCTCAGGGACACCCTTAAGTTAAATTACTGAAGGACTTTCATACAAGTGGGCAAAGATGTCGATTGTAAATGACGTCACTTGCAGAGGAAGTGCGGTTGCCTGAGAGTGCAAGTCAGAGAGTGCAAGCCTGAAAGTGCAAGTGCAAATCTGCAGCCAGACTATTGCATTTATTTCTTCACATTCTATATCGCTTTATTACTAAATCCCCTTGGCAGAATGTGTTATGTTTGCAGGGTTTCAGCAGATATCATAATGTCAAATTTAAGACTTTAAGACCTTTTTAAGACCATTCAGTATTAAATTTAAGACCTATAGCGCAATCAAAAACACATAAAGAGAAAATGTAAAATCACAAACTTAGTGGTAAAATAATTGAACAGTACTGAAGACAGGTTATGGTGCATCATTGAACTACAGGGAAAAAAACCATTTTAAGGCTAATTCATACTTTTGCCTGGCTCCACATCACGCACCTCCACTGATTGCACGGACCTCACAAAACAGACAAGGCTTTTATACTTGACGCACCATTAAGATATTCTTTATAATGAAATGGGGCGGTCAAAAGAAACTCAGACGGATCAACAGAGAGGTAGAACGTTTCCGGAACTACGTCATATCATTAATATCGTTGAAGATTTTTATACTAAATATTCTTATTATTATGATTATAAAGATTTTTATAACCATTTAAGATTTTTTAAATCAAACTTTGATGCATCACTTGCTTTTGTTCATATCGCGAATAGTTCTACCTATTAAAGTTAAATATTAATGACAGCAGAACATGGGTTGCTATACAATTATATTGTTTATTATGGCAAGAATAAAAGCAAAAAGAAGTACACTTACTAAAAATACTGACTTTTTTTTTTCTTTTGCCCACTCAACAATTCACACATTACTGTCTGGCTAGTTTCTGTCCTCTATACTTATAAGCTAAAAAGGCAATAACGGTCCAACATTCCTGACCATTATCACCAATAAAGCCTAGAAAAACAGGCCATCAGTATAATAGAAACCGACAGGTTTATATATTCCTTTCCAGTTATCAAAGACATAATTTGTTACTTAATTTCAGTATATAACTATTAAATAGTTTTAAATTAATAATTGTAATATATACATCAGTGTAAAACCGATGAATGGTGGAAAAACATATTTATGTAATATTAAAACCACCCGGGTCTCCACTTTTGCATGGCCTCTTTTTTGTTTTAACAAACTCATCCCTCAGGTTTTTTCAAACTTAAACAAAAACTTTCCTCCTTTCCCACAGCTGTTGCAATTTCTAGCCAAGAATTATTGGTCATCTGGTTCTCCCTTTATCAAGATGTCTGTACAGTCGTACCCGTTTCAGACAAAATCTTTTCAATGTTTCATATTCAACTCAAATCAAATGCGATGCTGCGCGAATTGTTCGCTCGAATCTCAAAATATTTAGTGCGCTCTGCCAGCCAAAATCATGTGGCGCACACACAACGCGAACTTTCACAAACACGGCGATGATGTCACAGTCGCCGTGCGAACTGAGTTCAACAACAGAAAGCTGATTGGCTATGTTGGTCTCATTTGTAGTTGTAATACCACAAATCACATTTGGACTAGTGAAATAAAGATCTACAACACCACGAAAACCAAGCAACAACAACAAAGAATTTAAATGAGCATTAGATGTAGCGTTACATGGACATCGGAAAAATAAGACCTGTGCAAAAATATTTAAGACCCAGAACAGCAAATTTAAGACTTTTTAAGGACTAAAATTGCAATTTTTTTAAATTGTAGACTTTAAAACCCTGCGGAAACCCTGTGTTTGACGAAAGATTGCATTACTGAATATGTCGTTTAATTTTTACCATGAAGCGTTTTCAAAACAATATTAAAAACAACTTTGGAAAATTGCCGTTTAAACGACATCTGTTAGGAGGTGTATTAATCAGAGCATGCAGTTAAGACATTTCATTTAAAAAGACACATTTCAAAATCATAAAAGGATAAAACAATGTTTATAGAAATTTAATAAACCACTCTCAATACAGTCAACAACTCACATTTACAGTGGTTAACCAGAAAAGCCACAATTTCCTCATTTTAAAAGTCTTTGTAAATCAACCAATACACCAACCAGATGATTAATAATGCAGTACAGTCCACAGAATGATCCCCATGTAAAGGCCAGACCAAATCAAACCTGTCTCTGTTAGTAAATGCTCTGAACTACAGTATTTCCAACAACAAATAGCGTCTCCACATCAGCATAAACACACTGCAGGATTCAACAAAGTTTCCATATTTAATTTAAGATGCCACTACCTGCATGCTGATTGGCTTAGAAATCCACCATACCATTAAGTATACTTCTTAAAGGTTTCATGCAAGCAGAAAAACCTCAAATTAATCAACAAAGAAAGCCCAAGACACTGAAGACGTGAGTCAGAAACACAATGCAATCAAGACGACGCATGAATTATTGAGACATGTGCCGCTACAGTCGGTCGGCTACGCTGGTGTTGGGTTACCACGGCAACTCCATGACAGACCGCATGCCATTACTGCTGATCACTTAAAGAATACCTCGTCTGAGCAGTTGGATTTAATGATGACTTACATGAGGTATGCTTTAATAGAAACACTTCTGAGGAGGCAAAACTGCACTGCTGCTGCTGCTGCTGATGATGATGATGATGATGATGTGTGTGTGTGTGTGTGCAAGCATTTGTGTGGGTGGTTTGGTTTCAGAACTGAGACCAAAAAGAGAGAGGCCTCGGTGACCAAAAGCAGAGGTTGCTTCTGTTTGAGGTCTTAATGATTATGTCCTATCCAGCAAAACACAGGCCACAATCTGGTGCAGATGAATTTGCATTTGTCCCCCCTGCACCTCCAAGATGGGTCCCATCCCACCTGTGAGTCCACAACACCTGTAATGTCAAACACACAAACTCTCCCTGGAGACTAGAAGGGGGAGAAAACAAAGGAGGAACACTCAAGACAGATGGCTGTTGTTGTGTATTAATGGATGGAATAATAGTCTCAAATCTAAATGGGATTTATGTTTATGTCGAGCATTAAACAGATACAGCGCTCAGTATATACGAGTACACCCCTCACAAATCTCTCATTTAAATAAATACTTTCTATAGGATGCTTTACATTATTATATTTGTGCATTAGATTAGTCAGTACTGAAGCCAAATCTGGAGCTAATCTACCAAAATTACTTATGATAATAGAACAAATTGATATGTTATGGATATATATTAAACAATTAATTTAAAAAGAGAGCAAAAATTCAAGAGAATCTAAAAATGTACACAATTTAAAATTTTTTATAAATGTTTATTGTTTTTTTCCTAATATTTTGCATGAATTTAAATGTACTTTCTATTTCCATTTCTAAAGATGTTTGCTGAATAAAATATTATTTTAACAAATACATTCCCTTAATAAATCTGTTATGTTCAAATGCACTAAAATACATTATATACATATAATTACATATAATACATATATTTACTGAGAAATAGATAAAAATATTCATTGTCAAAATGTGGTGTGCTCAGTTATGTTGAGCACTGTACATGTGGATATATGATTGATGTGGTAAGCAATAGAACATGAAGGGAAAAAACACCTCAGATTTATTTAGAAATTGAGGGGAAATGATAGATTTATAGAAATTATTTATAGATTGAAATTTAGATTTTTTATATTATTGATATATATATATATATATATATATATATATATATATATATATATATATATATATATATATATATATATATATATAATATTATAATAAATATGATATATAATAGTTATAAAATTATAATGATTATTATTATTTATTTAAATTAAGGGGGAATGTGCAGTTTGGTGAAGTTGCTGATATTTGTATTTGTATAAAGCAAGGTAAATTGTAATGTAAACAAATGATCTACATAACAGTACAGCAGAGTATTTACATAAAATGCACATGAATATTAATTGCCACTCTATAATTATGAAAATATGTTTTATATTTTAATAAAATGAAAGTTAATGAAACGTCTCATAATCATATATATATCTCGATAGATAGATAGATAGATAGATAGATAGATAGATAGATAGATAGATAGATAGATAGATAGATAGATAGATAGATAGATAGATAGATAGATAGATAGATATACACATACATACACACAGCTGAAGTCAGAATTATTAGCCCCCCTGTTTATTTTTTTCCTCAATTTCTGTTTAACGGAGAGAAGATTTTTTTTTCAGCACATTTCTAATCATAATAGTTTTAATAACTCATCTCTAATAACTGATTTATTTTATCTTTGCCATGATGACAGTAAATAATATTTGACTAGATATTTTTCAAGACACCAGTATTCAGCTTAAAGTGACATTTAAAGGCTTAACTAGGTTAATTAGGTTAACTAGGCAGGTTAGGGTAATTAGGCAAGTTATTGTATAATGATGGTTTGTCTGTAGACTATTGAAAAAAAATAGCTTGAAGGGGCTAATAATTTTGACCTTAAAATGGCTTTTAAAAATTTTAAAACTGCTTTTATTCTAGGTGAAATAAAACAAATAAGACTTTCTCCAGAAGAAAAAATATTATCGGACATACTGAAAATGTCTTTGCTTTGTTAAACATCATTTGGGAAATATTTTAAAAAGAAGAAAAAAATTCAAATTGGGGCTAATAATTCTGACTTCAACTGTATATATGGGAGGCTCCAATCAAGAGTTTTGCATGCCGATACGGAGTACCGATTCCTTGTGGTGATCGGCCGATACTGAGTACCGATTCTAATGCTTCAAGCTTTATAATGCACAAAGCTCATTTTCCTCTTTAAGTATAATAAGATCTCGCCTTACCTAAGAGAATAAATAAAGGATGTTGAATATATTCCATTAAACATGTCTCTTATAACCATTTAGTAAAGAAATGTCATGGTCAGAAGGAGCTTTACAGACAAAAATTGATAAAACTGACCAAAAAAAAAGGTAAGAAAAATGATTGACAATGCAATTTAGAAGCATTGCAAATGATGGAAGATTTGACCATGTCTCACTGAAGAAAAGTCTGGAGTGCATATTTGATGCATAAGTTTTTAAATATATTGCTTCTTTAAAGAAATATATTGCTTCTTTACTAAAAATAAATAGGAAGGCACTATAAACTACTGTTTATTGCAATAAGTATATTACAAAAAGTTATATTATTAAATATTCAAGTTAACATTCGTGTCACAAAAGCTCAAAAACTGGATATAAATGGTTGCAACAAAGAGACCATCACTCGCAGGAGTCATGCCAATAAACTCTATAAACAGAGGTCGCACCATCATCTGTATATATATTTTAAAATATGTTTGGATAATCAACTGTTTAATCTTTATTATTTCCAATTTATTCTATAATATATGGAATCACAATCAACAATCAAACATTTATTATTTATTAATTTTACATAATATAATTCAAAAATGGCCAGCAAAAAAGACTTGCAAACCACAACCTAAACGTTGACATTACTACAATTATACTAAAATATATTTTATTAAGTAAAAAAAAGAAGAAAGATCTAAAATAAGAATAAGATTGCAGAAAGCATGTTGTAGGTTGTGTGCAACAGGTTTTGAGCTAAGTTATGAATACAGTGAGGCATTAAAAATCATGTTTCATATATGACAGTAGGCTTTACAGTAGGATTAACTCATTTACAAAGTGGTTAATTTACAGAATGTCCACCGAATCAACAGTTCTGGTGCATTATGGTGTTCAGAAGACCAATGCTTGCACGTTTGGCTCAATGTTGCTGAACAAAATAAAAAATAAAACAGGCTGTCAGGGATCTAATTCCCACAGCTGACCGGAGCCACACACACACACACACACACACACACACACACGCACACACAAGCACACAAGCACAGTCATATCACTGATCAAAACAGGGCCGGCCTACATCCATCTATCTGTCCCAGCAGCCCAAACATACACACATCCTCCTTTAATAACCCTAAACATCAGCATTCAGCGTTGTTGTAATCGTTGTAAAGATACCAGATTCATTTTAGACATGAACAGCTTCTGTAACAGCAGATTTCTCACCAGGTAAGAGATACATGGTTAATAAAAACATGATAAATAGAAACCAAGCATATTAAGCTCCATTCATTATAATACAACAATGAACCCATAACATTATACGTGTTTATGCGGTCAGATTTAATTTATAGTTGATTAAAGGCCGGTTTCGAAGGGACTGAAGACAGAATTGGACCAGAATATTGAATCAGAAACTCAATGATAATCATAAAAGCTGATGAACAAAAAAACAGACACTTAATAATGACATATTTACATACACCAGACTATCGAATAACAGGTTTTGTCTTCTAATGTGAATATATTAGAGTTAATTAACTCTATTTGATATAAACGTAATCGACATGACAATAGTCTATCGACTTTGACGTTACCTGTAAAACACACACAAATGCAAAAACCTGTACACAGAAATACAATAATAAAGCATCACTTATGTGGCATTACCTGAAACGGGTTGCTAAAGTCGGGGTCCGCGAAGGGATTGCTGTCAAAATCTGACATTTTGCCGGTTTATTTTGTCTGCTTTGTTAGACTATATTATCGGTCTTCGGCAAGAAACGCACCAGCAGCTCGAGACTGATCCGCAACCGCAAAATGGCAGAACCGGATATGACGTCATGCGTCAACTGCACGTCTTGAAATAATGAAGTGTTCTAAAAAAAAATAAAAAAAAAAAATAAAATAAAAAAAAATAAAAAAATTAAAAATAAAAAAAAAAAATAAAAAAAATAAAAATAAAAAAAAATTAAAATAAAAAAAAAATAATAATAATAATGAAGTGTTCTGCATTGTTATTTATGACCATTTAAATGACCATCTTATTGCATTATTGATCGATTCGACTTTTTAAACTAATTCAATTATATTAAATAGTTACCTAATTTTGACATTTATATTGGACATTTAAAATATATGTATACATATACATATAAATATATATATATATATATATATAATGTATATAAATATATATATATATATATACATACCTCATCATATACCTTAACCTTTACTATTTATTTAATCCCGTTATATCCTTATTTATTTTTTCAATTCTTTGTTTTGACAAAAGTGCAGAACAGAAGACGTAAAATATGTGAACATTGCAGCCACCTGGAGTCCATAAAGGATAATTACAACTAAGCTGATTATTTATCCATTTATATGTAAAAATATCCTGATAATAAACAATGCTTCCCTTATGAGGCTGATTTTCAATATTTAAAACAGCTTTTCATTCATGCATTTGAATACATTAATACTTAGATATCCTTTCATGGCCTTTGTTTGATAAAAAAAAATATCAAACATTCACTACAAGTAATGGCCTAATATGGAAGATGAAATCTGCAAAAACAGTAAATAAATAAATATGCAAATAAACAAATAAATGAATAAATAAACCTACAAATTCCTGCATAAATAAAACAATAAATAAACAAATAAATAGGCAAATAAATGTATGCATAAATCTACAAATTCCTGCTTGAATAAAACAATAAATACATAAACAAATATGCAAATGAATGAATATATATAAATCTACACGTTTCTGCTTAGAAATTCTTGCAGGAGTTTGTGGATTTATTAATTAATTTATTTATTTGTATATTTATTTATTGTTTTATTGATGCAGGAATTTGTGGATTTATTAATTAATTAATTTATTTGTATATTTATTTATTGTTTTATTGATGCAGGAATTTGTGGATTTATTAATTTATTTATTTATTTGTATATTTATTTATTGTTTTATTGATGCAGGAATTTGTGGATTTATTAATTAATTTATTTATTTGTATATTTATTTATTGTTTTATTGATGCAGTAATTTGTGGATTTATTAATTAATTTATTTATTTGTATATTTATTTATTGTTTTATTGATGCAGGAATTTGTGGATTTATTAATTAATTAATTTATTTGTATATTTATTTATTGTTTTATTGATGCAGGAATTTGTGGATTTATTAATTAATTAATTTATTTGTATATTTATTTATTGTTTTATTGAAGCAGGAATTTGTGGATTTATTAATTAATTAATTAATTTATTTGTATATTTATTTATTGTTTTATTGATGCAGGAATTTGTGGATTTATTAATTTATTTATTTATTTATTTGTATATTTATTTGTTTTATTGATGCAGGAATTTGTGGATTTATTAATTACTTAATTATTTTATTTGTATATTTATTTATTGTTTTATTGATGCAGGAATTTGTGGATTTATTAATTAATTTATTTGCATATTTATTTATTTATTTTAATTGTTTTTGCAGGTTTCATCCTCCATAGCCTAAGACTACAAAATAAGATATTCTCCAGATCTTTGCTGTTATATAAATTTGAAAAAAAAGTTAAGGTTTTATTATTACATATTATCATTGCATTGTTTTTTTTCTTAGTTAGCCTTTCTACTTAAAAAATTTCACCTTATTCAGTACATTATCATTTCTTCGTATTTATTGTGAAAACGTAAATTGTATACAATAGCATAAACAAACAAATCATGTGAAAATTAAATGAGAAATATATAAATCATTAGCTTCAAATATTTATTTATTTGCTTTTCTGTTTGTTTGTTTGTTTGTGCAAACCCACCAAATGCAAAGGCAGAGAAATATGACTATATCTCTAATAAAAATACATAAACATTTACATAATCCACTAAACAAACATGAGTTTACGTACATCAAATAAAACATAATCACATTAAGGTTATCATATAATTAAATAAATATTCATAAAGCATAACAATTTACCCCAAAATGAAAGTTTTGTCATAATTTACGCACCGTTAATTTGTTCCAAACTTGTTTTCAATTATTTTGTTCACTTTAAAACAAAACAAAATATTTTAAAGGATGTTGAACTATGAACTATGAACTACCTGTTCGAACTGTTACCGTCTGGTCGGCGCTTCAGAGCACCAAGCACAAAAACAGCCAGACACAGGAAAAGTTTCTTTCCTCAGGCTGTCTACCTCATGAACAGTTAAATATTCCCCTACTGTGCAATAAATATGTGCAATACTTTATCATACGCACTTGTACACAGCACCTTATATCAATATACAATGCAATACTTTCTACATTCGCACTTGTACACAGCACCTTATAACCTGTATATTTATAACAATCTGTACATACAACTCAACATCCAGGTTTCTTGACTAACCGCATCTGTTTAATGTTCATCATTTTTTATTATTTTATTTTTTATTTTTTGTGTTGTCAGTTGTCACTTTATGTACACTGGAAGCTTCTGTAGCCAAAACAAATTCCTTGTGTGTGTGTGAAGTACATTTGGCAATAAAACTGATTCTGATTCTGATTCTGAAAGTCAAAGGTTTTCCAATATTCTTCAAAATATTTTCTTTGTGTTCAACAGAAAAAAAAACTCAACATGTTTTGGAGCAAGTCAAGGGTTTGTAAATGACATAAATAATGACAGAATTTAGATTTTGTGTGAACTACCCCTTTAAATTCAACTCAAGGTGGACTTATACACATTTTTTGTTCATGGATAAAAAAATGTATATAATATATAATAAAGATATGTATTTTTGGATTTAATGGAATTAAATAATATGAGGCAAAATTTCATATTATTTAAAGCTTGACCTCAGATTGAAATGTTTATAAAAGTGATTTCTAAAGTCTAAAAAATGGTTAATATGTTGTCCTCCTTTAACATTTTTGCATAAAATGTTTGTATACATGTATATTCTGTGCTAAAACTGCATTTAATAACTTTTGTAAATAACTAAATCTGAAATAATATATATGTATAACATATTTGTATGTAAATTGATAATTATGTAGGACCGTATACATTCTTGTTAAGTAATATAAAGCCATTCTGTTGTAAAATTAAACCAGATATTTATTACTTCTTGAAATAAATATATTGCTTCTTTATTAAAATGAAATAGGAAGGCACTATAAACTACTGTTTATTGAAATAAGTATATTACAAAAGTTATATTATTAAATATTCAAGTTAACATTCGTGTCACAAAAGCTCAAAAACTGGATATAAATGGTTGCAACAAAGAGACCATCACTCGCAGGAGTCATGCCAATAAACTCTGTAAACAGAGGTTTGCATAAAATGTTTGCATACATGTATATTCTGTGCTAAAACTGCATTTAATAACTTGTGTAAAAAATTAAATCTGAAATAATATATATGTATAACATATTTGTATGTAAATTGATAATTATGAAGGACCGTATACATTCTTGTTAAGGAATATAAAGCCATTCTGTTGTAAAATTAAACTAGAGGTGCCCAAAGTAGTGCCTGCGGGCCAAAGTTGGCCCATGGTAACCTTTAGTTTGGCCCGCCATCTCATCTGAAAAGACAGGGAGAATGATGGGGAGTTGGTTGGGAGCGAATGCCTCTGAAAGAGATCGTCATTTTGAATTTAACGTAATCTTTTGTTTCTTTGTTTAATTGAAGAGCTACAAAAAAGCCAACTAAAATTAAATGTCTCATTTAAATGTTGTAAACGAATCAGACTTTTAAAATTTAAATACTGTTACTTGATAGAGGACAAGACATCAGGAAGCCAATCAAGCAGCTCGACTAGTGTATTCAGCATTGAACTCCATTGTGTTATAAATGGGATTGTTTATGTTTTACTATAATAAGTTACTTATAAAATTCAATTCAATTCAATTCATCTTTATTTCTATATCGCTTTTACAATGTAGATTGTGTCAAAGCAGCTTCACATAGAAGATTATAGTGAACTGAAACAGTGTAGTCCAGTTTTCAGAGTTTAAGTTCAGATCAGCTCAGTTCAGTGTGGTTTAATATTTACTGCTGAGAGTCCAAACACTGATGAGTTATCCATCGATGCGCAGCTCTTTAAGTCTCGAACTATGCAAGCCAGTGGCGACTTTTATCTAGCTTTGAACTGCGAGAGTGTGTCTGAGCCTCAGACATTATCAGGAAGGCTCTTCCAGAGTTTAGGAGCCATAAATAAGAAGGCTCGACCTCCTTTACTCGACTTTGCTGTTCGCGAGAAGCCCTGAGTTTTGAGATCTTAAAGAGCGGGTTGGATTGTAGCGAGACAGAAGGTTGGTTAGATAAACAGGAGCTTGATCATTTAAAGCTTTATAGATGAGAAGCAATCTTTTATAATCAATACAAAACTTAACAGGCAGCCAGTGTAAGGAGGATAAAATTGGGCTGATGTGATCAAATTTTCTAGACCTGGTAAGAACTCTGGCAGCTGCATTTTGTCCTAGCTGAAGTTTGTTAATGAAGGATGCTGGGCATCCACTTTTGAACAGTAGAAAATGTAAAAAAATTATACTACATCATTAATTTTTTTAACATAGTTTTTTATTAATTTTTGTTACGAAACTCCCATGAACATTACAGGAAATCAATTTTTATATCATTACAAAATAGACTTTCCCACCCTTTACACCCCCCTCCACCTCCCCTCCCAAAAAGTAAAAAAAAATAATAATAATAAATAAAAAATTATAAAAATAAAAAAAATAAAATAATATATACAAATACAGAAAAATAAAGTAAAACTACAGATTACAGAATATCCTTCACAAATGTAAATCAAATTAAATAAACAAATTCTACATCATTAATTAATATGCTTTAAAGCAACCTATTCTATTTATTTTTAAATATTAGCAAATAAATTAGGAAACCAGCCATGGCAAATCTGATGTAATACGATTTGCTATATTAACTTCGGCCCACAGCCCTTAATCAAGTTTGGTTTTCGGCGCTTTGGGCACCCCTGAATTAAACTGTACATTCTGGGGAAAAAGCTTGACGTCATAGCGTGGAACTCTTCACAACGCGCGTTTACTCCGTACGGACCCTTTTCTGTTGGCTCCGTTTACGGAAGTGGGTCGTCATTATTTACTAAACGGGACCAGTACGATATCGATCATCTGTAGATTAGATTATTTCGTGTTAGTTTGTGTCGGACAGCAGAATGCGCTCGGCCTGGCTGCTGTCAACCGGCTGTGTGCTGTGGATCTGCTCTCTGACAGCCGCTATTGAACCCATTAGCACCAGTATAGCGGTCGGGATGGCAGCGGCTCTGACGGGCTTTCTGGCCGGATATCAGAACATGTTTTATTACTTCAATGAGTGCTGCAGACCTGAGTGGATCTCTTACAACAGAACAGGTTCGTCTGGCCTTTATTTATTGATTTAGGACGTTAAGATTAAAAATTAGTCTTCATGTTTATCACAATTTATTTTTATTTTATTGGATATAACTGTTTAATAAAACTGTTTTGTTTAAATGCACCAAATATTATAGGCTATACTTCCTGGGAGATTAATAAAAATTGTATTATTGTAAAAATATGTGTAATAAATTATGCTGACATATATAATACCCGATTTCTAAGTCTGCACGTTCATTCATCTTTATTTTTATAGCGATTTTACCATGTAGATTGTGTCAAAGCAGCTTAACGTAGAAGTTCTAGTAAATTGAAACAGTGTCAGTCCAGTTTTCAGAGTTGAAGTTCAGTTCAGTTCAGTTCAGTTCAGTGTGGCTTAATTTTCACTGCTGAAAGTCCAAACACTGAAGAGCAAATCCATCAATGCACAGCTCCACAAGTCCCAAACCAAGCAAGCCAGTGGCGAGGAACAAACTTCACCAATTGACAAAAGTGAAGGAAAAAACCTCAAGGGATAAAACCAGGCTCAGTTAGGCATGACCATTTCTCCCCTTGCCAAACTTCTTGTGCAGAGCTGCAGTCTAGGCGCTGGAGAGTCCATCGTGGAGAAGCTGCAGGTGTGAGTAGGTCACCAGCAGGTGTTCAGGTTGGTCCTTGGCATCAATAGCCGCGTTTCCACTATCGCGCCTAAAGCGAGTGAGCCAGGGCGAGCCAAGGCCAGTCGCGTTTCCACTATCACTTCCGGGGCGTAATCGGGCCAAAGCGGGGCTTCCTTGGGGCCAGCGTCCGGGCTTTTTCGGCCCGCCGAATACCTTGGGCCAAGGAGGGCCAACTGGGGCTTCGGGGCGGGGTTACGTACAAAGGCGGAGTTTTCCTCTCAGGTAAAGAGGAGACAAGATGCTTTCTTCCCTTACATTTGTTTTGCTATCGCGCTTGATCAACTCACTAAGAAAAATCTGTGTTCGAAGTGAATGCCGCCGAACTCGAATGTCCTTATCCAGGGATCGCTGTCTGGCCTTACACCAACAGACCACAAACAGTAAAAAAGCAATCGCTTCGGTGTTCTCCATCTTCCAGCTCTCGTAGTAATGCCAGTTTGTGTTTGTGGTTCTAATTTGAGTTTTTTGTTCCCGCTGAAGTGGGCGGGTTGTGTGACGGGTTGTGTGACGTTTGATTCGGGGGATGTTCTGGGGGCGGTGTTTGCGTGACGCGCTGCGAGCAACTAGCCCGACGGTGGAAACGCGACATGATTTCGGCCTCATTTCTCAACCTCCCGGGCTATTGGCCCGGCCTGGCCCGATTAAAGCCCTGGCTCGCACTGGCCCGATAGTGGAAATGCGGCTAATGTAGAGACTCGTCTGTCACTTGGGTCTTTCAGTAATCAGTCTCATGCTCTCCACTCCTCCATGACCACCACAGAATCTGCTCAGGATGCGGCCTGGTCCAGGATTTTGGAGACCTTGGGATAATGAAAAATAGACTAAGATAAGCATAGATGCCATTCAAATTATAATGTCTTTTAGGAAGTGTTCCCGGCTCCGGTTGCCCTAACCAATGCAGACTAACAATCCTTTAGAGGATTTCTTTTTGTTTTATGTGTATGCCAATGCAAAGAGATGAGTAATGTCCACATTCACATATACATTTTAAAAGCACAGAATTTTTTTTTCATATGTTTATGTGAACATGCAGACTTAGAAATTATTCTAAATATTACATATATTAGCATATTTTAATACACATATTTTTTACAGTAATATTTTAAATATTATTTATATTTTTAATGTTTCTCTAAGATTTTCCTGTTTATTTAAATGTAATATTATTTTAATGGATATAACTGTTTAATAAAACGCTACATTTACTGAGAAATTGATCAAAAATGTATTATTGCAAATATATGTGTATTAAATTATGCTGATATATGCAATACCCAATTTCTAAGTCTGCATGTTCACATATACATTTTAAACACACACACACACACACACAAAATTTAAACAGGTCTATGTAAACGTGCAGACTTAGAAATTATTCTAAATATTACATATATCAGCAGAATTTATTACACATTTTTACAATAATTTTTTAACTTTATATTTTTACCATTTATCTTGATTTTCTTTTTCATGTTTATTTAAATGTATTTTTATTTTTAATGGATACAACTGTTTAATAAAATGTTTTTGTCTAAATGCACCAATATTATTGGCTATACTCACTGAGAAATTGATTTAAAAGATGATTATTGCAAAAATATGTGTATTATTTTATGCTGATATATGCAATATCAAAATTTTCTGCATGTTCACATATACAGTTTAAGCACATACACACACACACACACACACACACAAAAGGTTCATAAACAGGTCTATGTGAATGTGCAGACTTGGAAATTATTCTAAATATTACACATGTCAGCATAATTTATTATTCATATCTTAACTATAATAATTATAGTTTTTTTTTATTATTTCTATATTTTTTATGTTTCTCTTGATTTTTCCTATTTATTAAAATGTAATCTTATTTTAATGGATTTAACTGTTTAATAAAACGGTTTTGTTTAAGTGCACTAAATATTATTGTCTATACTCACTGAGAAATAAAAATGTATTATTGCAAACATATGTGTATTAATTTATGCTGATATATGCAATACCCAATTTCTAAGTCTGCATGCTTACATATAAAGTTTAAACACACACACACACACACACAAATATACATAGACAGGTCTATGTGAAGGTGCAGACTTAGAAATTATTCTAAATATTACATATATTAGCATAATTTAATACACATATTTTTGCAATAACATTTTTATTATCATTATTTATATATTTTTTGGCGTTTCTCTTGTTTTTTTCATAGATATTAAAATGTATTCTTATTTTAAAAATATTATTGTAAAAATGCGTATTAAATGATGTGGATATATTTAATACTTGATTTCTAAGTCTGCACGTTCACATGTACATTTTCTATAGACAGTGTGGTCCCTTTTGGCCCGTGTTTGTTGTATTTTCGTTTTATAATGATTCGGGCAATTATAAACATTTTTAAACAGTAGAGCAAAATGTTATGCGTGTAGTTTAATAGTCATTTATTAAACACACATAAATAATTATTATTATTTTAAATGTATTATCTTTCTGTTCTTAAAGATGACAAAACTCTTTTTTTTTAATGGATATAACTGTTTAATAAAACAGATATTAATATTGTAACAGATATATATTATTATAAAGCAGATATTATTATATATTATTGCCTATATTCACTGAGAAATGCATACAAATCCTGTATTATTGTAAAAATATGCATTGATTCATGCTAATGTATGTAATACCCGATTTCGAAGCCTGCATGTTCACATATACATGATAAAAACACAGCATGGCCCTGTTTGACCCATGTGACCTAATTTGCGCGCATGCGTAGTGCGCTTATTCCAAGCAGGAAGTGGCGGCTGTGAGCCAGGTTGGAGCCCGCGTTGTTTTTGTTTTTTTTCACCCCGTTTCCGAATAAAAGTATCGATGATTTATATAGTAAAATGAAAGCACGGCCTCCTCGCGCATGGACGACATTATTTCTCTGTATTTTGATCTCCGGGCTGGTCGTGGAGGCCATCGAGCCCGTGTCCACCTCACTGCTGGTGGTGGGAACAGGAACCGCGATGCTCGGCAGGAAAATCTACCGCTATATTTATGAAAACTGCCACGAAAACTGGGTCAACTTTAACGCCACAGGTGAACAGCTGAGCAAAATACGTGTTGTTGTTTGATTTAGGCGTGTTTGTGTTCATTATATCCCGCAGAATTCCCATACAAAATCCCATATTTGCATTGAATTTTATTTTGGTGTTAAATTGGCTTCATATTCGCACATTCAGACTTTCACTTTCGTAATATAATTTCAGAAACATATTGTTTGCCACTTCTAAATAGTGAAATCATATTAGCAGCCAATGATTATCAAAGTACAACATTGTTCACAGTCAATTTAATAGTGCTAATGTTGTTTTGAAGTCATATCTGCATGTTAATTCAGATTTTCAGTATTGAAAGTAGCTCGGTAAACAATACAGATTGAGGTAAAGTTGGTTTTATTTTCACACATTCAGACTTTCACCTTAATATAATTTCATTAAAGTATTTTAAATAGTGAAGTCATAATATCAGTCAATGACTATCAAAGTACAACATTGTTGACAGTCAATTAAATAGTGCTAATGTTGTTTCGAAGTCTTCTCACATGCGATTTTAGACACAATATGTAATGTATCATGGTAAACAACATAGATATCGTGCCACAAGTTGTGCTCATAATAGTACATCATTATAATGAATCTCTATTAGTCTTTTAAATTCTGCTATAGTGTTTTAGTGAACATCAAAGTCCGAATGTGTGAATATATAACCAACTTTACCTCACTGAAATAAACGAATGTGCGGAAATAAAACCAACTTTACCTCAATTATTCTTTGTTGTAATTATTGTTTGATGCAAGTATTTTTTAAGATGCATATACGCAGCCAAATGTTGTTTACTTTCAAAATTTCTGTTTCATAATGATCTGCTCAATTATAAATCTATTCACTTTTTAAGCAAAATGTTACGTCTGTAGTCAAATAGTCGTTTATTAAACGCATATAAATAATTATTATTGTTTTAAAATGATTGTTTTATTTGTAAAGGTGTCTTTGTATGTACTGTAAATGCAGGGTGTCTGCAAGGTCTTAAAGTATTACAAGTTGATAAATCAATGTAGAGAAATTTAAGGCCCTTAAAAAGTATTAAAAAGTCTTAAATGCTAATTTGCAAGGTATTAAATGTTTTTTATTATGCAATGTATGGTTGTATGCTAAAGTTTGCCTGAATTAAATCTGCGAATATCATGATGCTGTGTAGTTTATGATTCCTGCTAGATTTGACATCATGCTGCTTTGTTTTCCTGCAGTAACCAAGGTAACCCCATTATTTCTGCAGTTCTAGGCGGCAACCTGCTGAATTAGCTTCATTTAATTGATTTGTATTCGGTATATGAATAATGTTATCTCGCCAGTGTTTCTGGTTGAAAGGTGGTAATAAGGTCTTAAAATATATGGAAAGGAAAAAAATGGTCTTAAAAGGTATTGAATTTCACTCTCTGATTCCTTTATATACTCTGAAATGTCTCTACTTCATGAGAACTTTACTTTAATATATTATTTAGCTTTTTAGCCTTTTATTTGCTAAAATAATTTTATTATTCTTCATTATTATTGCTTTTAAAGAACAATAATACAGAAAAATTTTATGTCATATGTCGAGTTTAATAATTACTTTTTCTAATCATATAACTGTTTTATTGTATTTATATTATAATAATTAGTTTGAATAACAATACCTCAATTTAGGCATGCATGATTTAGGAAAAATTTGACATTGGACATTTGACATTTGACATTTTGACATTTGCGATATTTTTCCCCTGCAATATATATTGCAATATAAATACAATTTCACCACATTACTTAAATACCGTTGAAGTCAGAATTATTAGCCCCCCTTTTGATTTAGTTTTTTCTTTTCTAAATATTTCCCAAATGATGTTTAACAGAGCAAGGAAATGTTCACAGTATGTCTGATAATATTTTTTCTTCTGTTGAAAGTCTTATTTGTTTTATTTCGGCTAGAATAAATACAGTTTCAAATTTTTATAAACCATTTTTAAGGTCAATATTATTAGCCCCTTTAAGCTATATATTTATTGATAGTCTACAGAACAACCCAACGCTATACTCTTAACTTGCCTAATTACCCAAACCTGCCTAATTAACCTAGTTAAGCCTTTAAATGTCACTTTAAACTGTATAGGAGTGTCTTGAAGAATATCTAGTAAAATATTATTTACTGTCATCATGGCAAAGATAAAATAAGTCAGTTATTAGAAATTAGTTACTAAAACTATTATGTTTAGAAATGTGCTGAAAAAAATCTGCTCTCCGTTAAACAGAAATTGGGGGAAAAAAATAAACAGGGAGGCTAATAATTCTGACCTCAACTGTAGCCCTAATTGGAAAGTCATTACTTAAGATTGATTGGAATGATGTTGTATGGGAGTGAAATATATTTTATGAAAATGATGGTATATATATATATATATATATATATATATATATATATATATATATATATATATATATATATATATATATATATATATATATATATATATATATATATATATATATATATATATATATATATATAATAAACATACAGTCACCAGTAAGCATAATGGTGCAAATGTTAAAGTGAAATAAACAGCCCTTTATGGTTTTCTGGGAAGAGTCTAATCGTATTCAAGTACAGAAATTTGATAAATAAATTTAGTGGAGCATTGTATAGTCTTCATTATATAAACAATTCAATAAAATGTTTCTGTTTTTAAATGTCTTTATGTTCTCTTAATATGCTTTCAAAAAATGTTCACACATAAGCCTTAAAAACACATGAAAATGTTCAATTATCACTCATAATTCTTAGATTTTGCAGTGACTCCACAAATCTCATGTGTTTTGACCTGTGGATTCTGGTCAACTATAATCCCAACTCAACACTGCATATCTTGCGATGTGACTATTGCGGACGCATACATTGCTATATCAATGCTCAAACGATATATAGTGCAGACCTACATCAAATGCTGCTTTTAAATGATCTTAGTTAACACTTTTTTTCTCTTGTTTATTAATTATTGTATTGTCTTTTACAATGATTATTTGGAATTTGATATAAATTAATATTGTTCCTTATGCTTTTATAATGATTTATTTGAAACTAATAGTCATTTTGTTATTTTATTTAACAAAACATCAATTATTTTTGTATTTTATTAATTTAAAACAATAACTAATTTTGCTTTTAAAATATTAAATAATATTATGTAACTCACAGTATAGCCAAACATTATTTACATATTTTAAAAATAATTACCTACTGATTTAATCAAAACTACAGCACACATCATTTATCAGATAACACTTTAGAGTAGTGGTCCATTAGTTATGTTAGTTATTATATTTACTAACATTAACTATGCATGAATGATCTTGTAAAGCATTTATTAATCATAGTTCAACATTAATTAATGCATTATTAATATCCGGGTTCGTGCCATGGTTTACTTCCGCATTCTTTAAATTTTAAAGGTCCGTACTGGCCCAATTCCCCCATAAGTGGTTCCAATCTCTCATCAGTTGGAATAGAATAACTTTTGCATAGATTATGATAAAGACATTTTCTCTTTTGTTCCCTATGATTACTGACATGTGCTGGAACCACCTAAATTACAGCAACCTAAACCACACAGAACCTAAAAGGTACACCTTCAAATTTGAGATTACAAAAAAAAACACCTCTTTTTTGGAGGGGTTTATTATAAAACAGACAACAAATACAGTTATTCTAATCACTTTCAACAGTGTTTTATGAAGATTCAAAGGCTTTTCTACAAAATTAATTTCAAACTTTTGCATTTACACCTCTGCATGTGGATTTGGGAAGCTTTTAAATTTTGGGTAGTCAAAATCCAGGCGGAAATCCCAAAATAGCACTTGATTTTAGGAGGTTAACGGTAGTTAATGCACAGTGAGTTAATATGAATTAACATTAATTAACTAAACATTAACTAACATTAACAAGTATGAATAAATACCATGATAAATCTATTACTAATTGTTTGTTCTTGTTAGTTAATACATTAATGGACCATTATTTTAAAGTGTTACCATTTATCGTTTCATTATGCACTTGTTATTGTTCACTGAGCCATTGTAAAAGCAGTTGAGCATTGTTTAAAGCTTACCTGTTTTTTTTTTTGTTTAATGAATTATTTATTACTTCAGTTTAAAGCACAGATGTTAAATATAAAGCATGTGTTTAGTGTAAATATGTGCTCTCATTCGCAGGCCTGAAGTATGACCTGGACACGAAGCTCTATGGGCAGCACGTCGCAGGTCAGGTCATCCTGAAGGCCGTCACAGGCTTCATGAACAACGAAAACCCAAAGAAACCGCTGGTTCTGTCCTTGCACGGCTGGACCGGCACCGGGAAGAACTTTGTGAGCCAACTATTGGCTGAAAACATTTACGTGAAAGGCATGAAGAGCAGCTTCGTCCATCTGTTTACAGCAACAGCACACTTTCCCCACGAGATCCACTTAGACACATACAAGGTAAGCTGATTTTATGATTTATTTACTTTTTATATAATCAGTCTTTTTCTCAAACAGTATTACACTAATGGCTCGTTTCCACTGACTGGTACGGTACGGTAGGGTTCGGTTTGGTATGGGTCACCTTTATCAAGCTTGCGTTTCCACTAACAAGGGTACCCTTTTGGTGGGCGTGGTGTATGACAGAACGTTTCAGTCGACGTCATTCTCGCTCGAGGAAATGTCTACAATAAAGCTGTACAGGTCACTTACATATCATATGAGAAGCACTTCTCACAAAACAGATGCTTCATACACATAAATACTTGTGTAGAAATGTTTATTACTAACTTTTCTATGATCATGAGTTGATTATAACTGCAGATCAATGACAGTGCGAAACAGCCTACTGTAACGTCTGTAATTATATTAAATAAATAAATAAATGAACATATATAAACACATACAGCCTCTTACAGTCTCCGATATGTTATCAATTATAGAAGAACTACACACAACAGACATTTGGTCCGTATTTAGGTTCAAAAACAACACAATATATAGCCTACAGTCAGTGAAAACCTCTCATCTGTGTGTGTAATCTTCAGCAGCACATGTAGCCTCTGTTAGACAGTAATTCCGTCATTCCCGGTTCATATTAGTCCAAAAGGTGATGATAACAATAATAGTTAAACAAGGCAGTGTGTTCACGTCTGCTGAAAAAATAATGTGCTCCTTTTTTTCCAGCTTCTCCTTTGTTTTTTCCGCGCTTCACTCTCGCGTTTGTCAGTGTCTGACAGGATCGGGTTTCAAAAGCACGTCAATAATCAAGCGCAGGTTATTATCATCAGCTCAAGAAGTTTGTTATTTCAGATATAGACGCACGGTGAAGGAAGAAAGCAAAATCGCTCGCACTTCAGACTGCCTTGAAAAAAAAACTACGCGGCACAGGGTGAATCTGCTCTACTCCATGGCTTTGTGGCTGTTTATCAAGACGACGACAAGGTTTGTTTGCCCTTGTCGACCATGGCTCGTTATTATATGTATAAATCAGGGGTCACCAATCTCTGTCCTGGAGGGCCGGTGTCCCTGCAGGGTTTAGCTCCAGCTTGCCTCAACACACCTGCCTGGATGTTTCAAATATACCTAGTAAGACCTTGATTAGCTTGTTCAGGTGTGTTTGATTAGGGTTGGAGCTAAAATCTGCAGGACACCGGCCCTCCAGGAACAAGTTTGGTGACCCCTGGTGTAAATAATTCCACTGTAATCTCTCGGCTCGTCGGCTGTGCGTGTATTTTAAATATGGCGGTTTTTTTGTTTTCATTCTGGCTTGTTGCGTAAGCGAATGACATATCTCTGTAAACCAATAGCGTTCAGCTGCGCGTCTAGCTCCGCCTTTTGGTACCCTTTCTCGTGTTTGGTACCCTTTCGAAAGGGTGCCGAAAAAGTGGTACGGTACGGTACGGTTTGGTTCGGTACGCTTTTTGACAGTGGAAACGGCTATAAAAGTGTACCAAACCGAACCGTACCGTACCACTCAGTGGAAACGGGCCTTAACATCAGACACATATCAGAGATCAGACATACAGTTGGGACAGAATTATTCGCCCTCCTGTGCATTTTTTTTGTTTCAAATATTTCTCATGGGATATTTAATGGAGCAAGGAATTTTTCACAGTATTTCTGATCATATTTTTTCCTTTTGGAGAAAGTCTTATTTGTTTTATTTTGGCTGGAATAAAAGTGTTTTTTAAAACCATTTTAAGGTCAATATTATTATCCCCCTTAAGCAATATTAGTTTTTTCGATTGTCTAAAAAACAGGCTATTATTACTCAGTGACTTTCTTAATTACACTGACCTGCCTGATTAACCTAGTTAAGCCTTTAAATGTCACTTTAAGTGTCTTGAAAAATATCTAAATATTATTTACTGTCATCATGGCAAAGATCAAATAAATCAGTTATTAGAAATGAGTTATTAAAACTATTATGTTTAGAAATGTGTTGAGAAAAATCTGCTCTCCGTTATGAATTTAAATGTAACAGGAGGGCGAATAATTATTACATCTTCTTTCTCTTTTAGTCATATATGCTTCCATATATGTGCGCATGTAAGCGTATTTGGCATACATAAGAATACATAGACAAATCAGTAATAAAAAGGGAAA
The DNA here is from genome assembly GCF_903798145.1 of Danio aesculapii. NCBI lineage: Eukaryota > Metazoa > Chordata > Actinopteri > Cypriniformes > Danionidae > Danio > Danio aesculapii. The sequence goes on along the minus strand of NC_079455.1, from coordinate 42,172,113 downwards.
TAAATGATCAGCTACAAAGCAAATTAAAACCAAAGTAAAACTAAGTAGATGTAGGGAGTGATCCATTACATCAGAATTAATCCAAAGAATCAAATCTAGTCTATGAGATGTATGAAATAAATGTGTCCATTTTCTGATTTAAAAATGCTGTAATTTGCTCGATTGTTTTGTTTAATAATTTCCATCCATGCTTTTAGGGCAGGAGTCGGGAACCTTTTTTTTTAGCAAAGAGCCATTTCAGATTTTCTTTTAGCAAATTAGTTTTTTTAAAAGAGCCATTGGGGTCAATCTTATATCCTTTCTTCATTTATTTCCCTGCACAACTTGAAAATAATATGAAACAAATATGAAACAAATATGAAGCATCACATGTTGAGCAAGTAAATAAATGAAGAAAGGACAATTTACCGAATTGTTCTCTTTCTCCATCACCACTTATGAATGCTGTTTGAATTTCCTTGTACGAGGTGAACATGAAAATGTAAGTTGCTTGCTCTTTATTAGTGTGGCGATTCAAGTTAATCCACAGCACTGCTTTTATTGTAAACTGAGTTCTTATTAATTTTGTTGTATACATTAAAAAGGGAATTAAAATTGGATTTTCAACAGGAAACTGATTTCTAATGACAGTTATAATTTTTTAAGCTTTAAAATGTTATTGAAGAGAGACAGCTGGAGAGCCACATATTTTTGGTCAAAGAGCCACATGTGCCTCCCGAGCCATAGATTCCCTACCCCTGCTTTTAGGGTATAGGACTTTCTTGTGAGAACCTTTTTTTTTTTTCCTTTGGTAATGTTTTTATTTAACATCCACCGACATTATTATATGTATATTCCTTGAATGTGACTGAATGTTTAATTCCTCCTGATGACTTGAAACCCACCATAAATTTGTACATAAACGAAACAAGGCAAAGAGAATGGGACAACTGCATCAACAACAAATTATATGAAATTAACCCGAAAAAAATCAATGAAAGACATTTAGCAAATTATAATTTCGAAATCAGGCATGATCAGACGTAATAACTGCCAGACTGCTCTTACCATCAAACATATTTTGTTGGAATGTAGAAGTTTAAATTCCATTAGACAACATTTTTATAAGGAGAGTACTTTGATGGACATTTTTAAAAAGGGACCACCAGGAAGAGTTTTACATTTTTGATCAAAAATAGAATAGAATAGAATAGAAAAATAGAACCATATTTATCTTTGAATAAATTTTTTTGTAAATTTTATCTATTTATATTTTATATATTTGTCTGAGTAATTTTTATTTTTTGTTTTTATCATGTAATATTTTAATGTATATCCATTTGGCCACGAAATAGCCATAAGTTGCTGATGTGGCAATAAATATGTAATAATAAAATAAATTATATATATATTTATGTCTTTTTAACCATTCCACATCCAAAAAATTGTATTTTACAATCAAATGGTATCACAGATTTGTATAACATGTCTTTATTAAGTTTTACAATAAATCAAACCCCAGTATCCAAAACCTACACCAGACAGGTTTAGGGATCCTAAACTTTGGCCTATTGATATAAATAATTTTTGTTGCATATTTTGTCCTGTCTCTCTAATTGTTTATTAATGTTGTCATGTTTGTAAAGCACTTTGGTCAACATTTATGTTGTTTTAAGGTGCTATATAAATAAGGTTGACTTTAACCTTGATGGGAAAAAATAAAATGAATAATAATAATAATAAAAAGCAAATCTGATCAAACACCGGTTCACAACTTCAGACTTCCAAAGCTTCAATATCTCCATTTTTAGTTCAAAAACACCTCCAAGAAATCACAAAATTCAGAGGTTTTTCTTTATTACATATGTGAGCTTTTCAAGAGCTGAACGGGTTCTTGGGTTTCTCAACCAAAGTCAGATGGTGGTGCGATTTAAACATTTGTACAACACAAAGCAATACAACGTCTTGCATGTATTAAACATAAATCAATCAATTTTCTTTCTTTAGTAGACAAAGCACAACTGTCTTCATACATATCCAATATACATAATCCAGGATCAGTGTTTGGACTTTCAGCAGAGAAAATTAAACGCACTGATCTGAACTAAACTAAACCTCAACTCTGAAAACTAAAAATAAATTGTGTTATGCACTTTGCTGTGTGTTTAATAAATGGTGATATTATCTGCTCCATGTGTCCTGTGGGTTTAGACGCAGTTACAGGATTGGATACGAGGGAACGTTTCCATATGCCCCCGTTCCATGTTCATTTTTGATGAAATGGATAAAATGCATCCCGGGTTGATCGACAGTATAAAACCGTACCTGGATTTTTACGATAACCTGAATGGAGTGTCATACAGACAGGCCATCTTCATTTTCCTCAGGTCAGTGTCTGCAAACAGAAGACTTCCTTTGCTTTTCTGTAGCATGCAACTTTATTTATATGTTTATTTCTTTTCTGTATAATTTATTTATTGTTTTATATTTAATATTTTTTTATCATATATTTGCATAACAAGAACAGTAACTAATCTTACACAGAATACAGAGATATACTGTAATTCCAGTTACAATTACAATAGCAACAAACAAACAATAATAAAAAAGCTGATAATAATAAAAATAAATAAAATGCAAGGGATAAATCTAAAAAAATACTAAAGAAAAGGTTGCCAATATTGTATTCATCCTTGTTGTTTGTTTGTTTGTTTTACCTTCAGGGTTTTAATGTAATGTTTTTTAATAATTACATTTTTTATTATAAATTTGCAAAGCAAGAAATGTAACTAATCATACACCGAACACAGACAAATACTACAATTCCAGATACAATCACAATAGCAACAAAGCGGTAATAAATCTTTTTAAAAATAATAATAATTAAGATGATGATAATAATAATACATAAAGTTCACAGGGGATAAATCTAAAAAATACAAAAGAAATTGATGGCAAAATTGTATCCATCTATTCTATTTTTTAGGGTTTCATTGTAATGTTTAAGAGAATTTTTGAATAAAGGACTTTTTTGTGTGTGTGTATTTTATTTCTCATATTTATGAATGTCTTATTAATGCTTATTAGCTGAAATAGTTTTATGTGCTTGAGCTGTATGTGCTGTAGCTGTAATGCATGTTTTGCACAATCCAGATTTTATTGGGTTGTCCTTTTTTTAACGTTCTTTAAAAAAAACTCTTGATGTAAACTCGCTTAATTTTTGATGAATGTATAATCTTATCTGATATAACTTTTGTTAAATTAAAAAAATTATTGTATTTATTATAATGGTGTTTTCTTAATTCTTTTGCTATAAAAATAGCCTGAGATGCTGACATTGCATTACAAATATACAATACAATATGAAAATGTAGTGTGCTTGATGGCTGCTGCTAGGCTGGGAGATGCAGACAAAAAATCTCTATTTTCTATTTATTTTAAATAGTGGTTAAGTATGCCGACATATAGCACCACTTACGGCGACCAGAGTTCAATTCCCGGCTCGAGGTCCTTTGCCGACCCTTCACGTCTCTCTGCTCCCAATACTTTTCTGTCTGTAACCTCCACTGTCCAATCTCAATTAAAGGTGATAAACCCCTAAAAAATAATAATAATATACAAAAGTTCTGATAAAACAGTAAGAGTTACTTTTTTAAAACAGCTGTTTTCTATGTGTATATACAGTGTTCAGCATAGAGTGCACCCCATCTTGAAAATGAATATTTTTCTCCATTTCTCAGTGAATATAGGTAATGTATTTTGGTGCATTTAAACAAAACAGATTTATTAAATTTATTAAAATAATATTTTAGCCACCAAACATATTTAGAAATTGAAAGATAATACAATTAAATTTAAGCAACATATTGCAAAAAAAAAATTACAACCAACAATTCTTTTTTTTTTTTTTTTTTTTTTAAGATTTATTTTTGGCTTTTTTGCCTTTATTAGATAGGACAGTAATGGGACAGGAAGCAAGGTTGGAGAGACAGAGAGAGAGAGAGGGGTAGGGTTGGGAAATGTCTTCGAGCCTGGATTCGAACTCGGAATGCCCTGAAGTGCTACTGCACCATGTGTCAGCGCGCTAACCACTAGGCTATGGCGCCGACCAACCGTGAGTTATTTCGTTAGATAAGCTCCAGATTTAGCTTTAGTACTAGCTTATCTAATGTAAATACTCAAATATAATATTGCACAATAAAAATATGAATTTAAAACATGGGGGGGGGCTACTTGTATATGCTGAGCACTTTATGTAATGTAAATGTAATTGTTATATTTAAATGAATTAAATAATACATAATATATATACATGAATACTCTGCATTTCACTAGTATTCAGTGTCAAAAGATCTTTTAAATATCTCACTAAAATGCTGATTTGATGATCAAGAAAAATGTCTAATTATCATCAGTGTTGACAAATGTTTTAGTTTTTTTACTTTTAAGATTCTTTGGATAGAAATGTAATAAAGAATGAAAAAAAATGAACTAAGAAATGTTATACTACATCGTAATAATATTGTACACATCTAATCTTTTGCTGATTTTTCCCCTAAATATATGCAGCCCTAATAAGAAAAAGTTTTTAAAAAATATTTAAAAGTTTAGAGCGGTTAAAATTCGCATGAAATCAAATCTCTAACCATATTAATTTTCAATAGCTCACATTGCTAGTTTTGTGCTGAACAATTCATCTGTGCATGTCATTAGGAGAAAGTAATAGTTTGCCCCTGTAATCTTTAAATGAAATCTGAAAATGCACTTCCTGTTTGTTTTCAGTTAAATTCTCAGATTAAGTCTGTATGAGGTATTGGGCGGGGCTAACATGCTTAATCACGCCCCTTCAGCTGTCACTTTTGACAACAAACAGAAATGGTGAGGAGGAGGAGGAGTCTGTTAGGTTAAAATAACTCTCCCCAAACCCTTTCCCCATCTTTCTGAATGAAATGCCTACTTTACTGCATCCAATCAGCTCGCAGTAGAAAAAACAAGCCACGCCCACTGTTTACTCATTTAATATTCCGTTCCTCTAGGAATTGCGTCACAATATAAACAAAAAAACAGTAACAGCTTCCGGTTCATGTGGACTTTAACATTTTTATTTGCTATTAAACTGTATTAAAGGACATTTTTTTAATATATATAATTTCCACCTACAGTCTCTGTAAGCAAGTTTTTTTTTGTGTCTGTGTTTTTGTAGCAATGCTGGTGGTGAGAACATCGTTCAGGTGGCTCTGGATTTCTGGAAAGACGGCAAAGAACGAGAGGAGATCCAGCTGAAGCATCTGGAGACAGCGCTTTCGCTGTCCGTCTTCAACAACAAAAACAGTACGTCACACTGCCCAATATAAGGAGCAGAAAATACTCCCCAACTTGAATTACTTGCATTAGTCAAGGCAGGTCAAGGTTTATTTATTGCCATTTCTCTACATGCGTGGACATACAGTGGAACGAAATGTTGTACAAAACCCCCAGCTCTACCTCTCTAGCAAGCCCAAATCCCTACTCCCCCTTTCCACTATCAATAACTGCCTTTCTGAAATAAAATGCTGGTTCACGTCAAATTTCCTAAAACTTAACAGTGGTAAAACTGAAATTCTTCCTGTTGGCACCAAATCTACACTCTCCAAACACTGGTTCATGTGTGTTTGATCAGGATTGGAGCTGAACTCTTTAGGAAGGTTGATCTCCAGGAACAGGGTTGATTGTTTGGGATGATTTTGTGGGGGAGCGGATCTGAATATAGTATGACAAGCAAAGTTAAATGTAACAGAGAGAATATACAAATGAAATAACCAAGGATTTTTATGATTTTCTTGGTGTCAAACTGATTTTAGAAAGAACTTAAATAATCACTGTATCCTCCTCCTCCTCCTACTACTACTACTACTAATAATAATATTAATAATAATGACAACATTGTATCGTTTTCATTGAGTAAATGCTTATATAATGTACAATTGAAATTTAAGCTACAAATGAATTGTGCCCAAATGGCTTAAAGCGGTGGTCCACTACAATATCATATGTTAAACTTTAGTTGATGTGTAATGTAGCTGTGTGAACATAAACAACATCTCTGAATGCAAGACGCTCAAAGTTCAATGCAAAGGGAGACCTTGGCTTTTACAGAGTTAGCTTAGCAAAGCCTACAATGAACGAATTTTGGGGACTACAAAAATACTTACAGGCCTGCGAGATCACTAACGTACTTTTACCGCGCACACACACTGCGCAGATAAGGGGCGTGGCCAGAGGCGCTGTAACGTTATAACAGAGAGAGCTAAAATGCATCCAAACGCTGCTGTTTCCACAGAGCTTTGTCTGTTTCTGTATTTGGGCTTCCAAATGACACGACACAGAGACAGAAGTGCTTACAGTTCAATATTAATTATGTTCCAGATAATTATAAAATACATAGCAAGCATGATTTGACAATATAGCTCCAGAATCTCTCCCAGTTCAGAGATTTGGATTCGGTTCAAATCTCCTAAAAGAAGGAGCAGCTCCAACAAGCAGAAGCTGTGGACTTTGAGGCCATAACCTGTAAGTGTTTTTATTAGTTAAAATCGATCATGACGTGTACAGTGTCTAGCATTAACGGTATGCTTTAGCAACGATGTAAACAACGGGAAATGCTGTTTGACACCGCTAACGAATTAGCTACAAATACATATTTATCAGTCAAACTCCTGTAAACACACACACACGCATAACTTCACCAGCGCGTGCGTGTCTCTCAATATGTGTGCGACTGTAGTGTTTCTTTATGAGGCACTTTTCCATGCATTTACATCTCAGATAATGAACTCGCAAAAGAGATGTGAATGATTTATATTACTTAGACATGCATATTCCGAATATATGTGAAAGACGTTGTGTAACGCGTTGAGTTAAAAAAATACAGGAGAGCTCGCCTAACTGTGCATTCACACCGAAAGCGGTGAGAGCGTCCAAGGTCGGCTCCTTTAAATAAGAGATCAATGTAGCGAATTTTGAAGCTCTAGCCGCCCGAGCTGAAGACAGAGCGTCAAAATTCGCTTCATTGATCTCGTATTTAAATGAGCCGTTGCAGTATCAGTTACATTCCCGCATAAAACATGCTTTCTAGTGTGAAAATGTTGCGCACTTCTTATCAAATTCATTTAACAATGGAAGATCAAGTTGCGTGTGGTGTGGCTTTGCTCCACTTAATTATCCAATATGTGTCCATATGTCTGAAATATCCTGAAGCAGCAGTGCTGTTTTGTACTGTCGCATGAGATTCCCGCTTTTTAAAAGATAAATACTGCATATATAACATTAATGCACATCAGTAACTCGCTAGTAACTTATTTAATGCATGGTCCTGTAAAAAAACATTGTAAATAATTGAAAATCCGGCGACCGTAATAATCAAACCCCTGGGAGAAACTGTGGTCGGAAGCAAAGTTCACAGGTCTGAGTTCTCTAAACTCCTCAAGCGGTGGACTACTTCATTCTGATTGCTTGCCACCGAACCGCGTCATAGCTCATTACAAGTTGGCTTGATTTCAACTCTCCTCGACGCCCACTCCGACGAAGACGCGCTGCTCTTCGCTGCATATCGCCGCAGGTTCTCATAGAAAATGAACGACTTCTGGCTACTTTAAAACTCTCACCGCTTTCGGTGTGAACGTACGGTAACTCATGTAGCAGCAGAAAAATCAATCAAGGCTCACACAGGTCGCATCCCACATCTTGTGCTTTATTCTTCTGTCAACAGCGTCACTGTATATTACAGAACAGTAACTTAATCCCAGCATCAGAGAACAATAAAAATAAACATCGAAGCTGCGCACATGTGCTTCTCGTGTTACACGCGTCTACAGACAATTCACACACACACACACTATGGCGATCTCTCTTAAAGGAGCCACACCCCATTTTCACTCGTTACAGACACATGTCAGATGTTATTTTAGAGCGCGAGCATGAACCTGACTGACGGTTTGCACAGCACAAAAGCGCGTGCTTGTACAGGCGTGACGTGGAGCCGATCCGCGAATCACAGCACATTATGACAGATGGCCAATCAGAGTCACTTGAGGGCGGGCCTTTCAGAGGAACAAGGAAATATGCCAGTCGTTTTCATGTTAGCTGAGTAGCTGTATATAATCAAAGTGAGATATATGAAAAAATAACGTGATTTCCTTCAAGTGAAACATATTATAAACACAAGCAAGCCTTAAAATTACATTCTGGACCACCCCTTTAAATTTGCATATCCAGTCACAGGCCATAAAAACACATGCAAATAATAAGCTTTCAGTGTAAGGTTAAGAATTGAAATTACTCCACTATGTTGTTAACTGTAATGTCTGGTCTAATATAATCCCTGCGATATGCAGACTCCCATGCCTGTTGCAGACTCGCACATTTCTTTATCAATGCTGAAACAATATATATTGTCCAGCCCTACACTATATCATCTTTTATTGTCAAACTCATCTGTATTCATCTCTTCCCGCAGGCGGTTTCTGGCACACCAGTCTGATCGATAAGAACCTGGTGGATTTCTTTGTGCCGTTTCTCCCTCTGGAGTACAAGCACATCATTCAGTGCGGTTTGGCGGAGATGATCTCCAAGGGGCATTCGCCTGACAAAGAAGTGGTGGAAAAAATGGCCCACGACCTCAACTATTTCCCTAAAGAGGAGCGCGTTTTCTCCATGCAGGGCTGTAAAGTCATTCCCAGCAGGCTGGACTTCTATATCTGAACGAGAAGAGACAAAAAACAGACTCCAGACGCTCTACATTTGAAAGAAATGGAGGAGTTGAGAGTAAACCATGCCCATTAAAGACTCTCGAGAGTGTTTTTATCCAATCACACGTCTTTTATACACCAATGGACTGTTTTATTAATATTGAATCGGCTGCTCGTGTGCCTGTTTTGAAGGATGCAGCGTACACGTTTTTTTAAAAATGACTTTGCACATTATGGAGCTCCTGTAAAAAAAAAAACACTGGTGATTCTATGAAGCATTTGCTATCATGAGTTATATATATATAAACTATAATGTGTATGTTAAAAGCACTAATTTGCCTTCATCTTGAATTATCAGATGTTTATTACAGCCTTTTTTGGGGGGTTTTCAATTAAACAATGTTTAGGATGTAAGTGATCGTTAGATAAAAGTCACATGACCTTAAAAATGGTCCTTTTTTCCCCTAATTTGTCAGGATTTATCATTTCTGCATCACAGTTGGTAGTGTTGGTGGTATATAATTGAAGGTTTTGAGTAAATCTGTGCCTTTATCTTAATAGAGCGACTTAAGTTCAGCAAAAAAACATGATTTTTTTAATGTTATTATAGGCACTGATTATTATTTGATCTCTTTTTGAACGTAATTTAACATTTGAGACGTTTAAGAGATGCTCCCGGAAAAAAAATGTGAAATACTTGAACTACAAGTTGATTTTTTGATAAAGCTTTATGAGCGAAACTAATTGCATTTGTCTGGAGAATTTTATCATTGCACACTTTGAGAAATTACATGATTACCGGACAGGTTTTTAAAATCGTTAGACAGAAATTGCCGTCGTTTAAAGTTGAATATCATATGCACGTCCTGCAATAAATAAATAAATGGTCTCAAATTCTAGTCAATTAAATATTTTAGGAAGGAAATTTAGAAAGGGAAAATTAGGAAAGTAAAAAAAGTGCATCATTTAAAAACTTCTTTACATTTTCATTTAACAAGGTTTAATGGTAACCAAAAGATGCTGCGTTCTCCGAGCACCAACCACAGCGCACGCACGCAGCACGTCCAATTAGGGCGGGACGACCTGGAAACGGGAAAGGATGAGAGAGAAATGCTGCGTCCCAATTTGCATACTATCGTCCTAAATAGTATTTGAAAGTAGAATTAGTATGTCCCAAATCGTAGTATGTTGAAAAGAGTATGCCAAAGGTTCCCGTATGTTTTACTATTGCCGGCAAAAACTCGAAGGCTGCGTCCGAAACCGCATACTTCCATACTATGCAGAATGCTAAAATCAGTATGTGAGCCGAGCTAACTGACGCAGTTAGGTCACATGACCATGACAAAATGGCGGATGTAGTACGTCCGAATTCCATTCATACTTTTCACATTCATACTGTATAGAACTCACTTTTCTAACGGCCGAGTAGTACGTTTAAATTCAAATGCAGTACCTACTGAGTAGTAGTCGGTTTCGTACGACGCCGAAGTGTAGAAGCGTCCATACTCTAACCGCTGATATTGCCCACAATACATTGCGCGTAGGACGTGAATTCGATTTAGAACTACAAACGCGGGTGAAAAGTGTAAACAAACTACAAACATGATGGACGCGCGAGACCAACCGTCAAGTAGAGAGGCTTCGGTAAAGATGTTTGTATGACTGTTAATTAATATCTAGCCCACTGGAACATGTTTTAATCACGTTTCCTGTGTTATATTTCATCTGCAACAACAATACTGAACTTATATAAAGACGTGTTTGGACATTAACGTCTGAATGCAGAATTATCCAAACACCTGAGGAGATTTCTCCGCATGAAAGACTCGTGAATGGGAGAATAACCTGCTGCTGCTGCTGCTTCTCCAATAAGGTAGGAAATTAAATATGAAAGAAATGTGGATGATTGACAGGGCTCGTAACTAAGCAACACAACGATCTGTTAACGAGGAAGTAGTGTGTCCCAAAAGCTTGCATACTCTTCTGTTGCACACACAAAAAGTGCTTCACAGAAAAAGTACATATTTTTAGGGTGTAGTATAAGTATGCGAATTGGGACGCAGCAAAAGAGAGCGACACACACATAGCGGCATAGAAACAACCAGGAAATAACCCAATACGCTCTTGCGTAATTACTTGCCTAAAATGTAGTGCAAGTAGAGTAAAAGTATCTGCTGTAAATAGTACTCAAAGTATAAGTAAAAAGTACCTTTTTAAAAGTACTCAAGAGTAGTGAGTATTACGCTGTGAACGGCTGATGCGTTTACATGCAGTTTGTGCATGTGTGTGAAAACGTAATATTCTGTTGTGGATTCTCATCAGTGACGTCTAAACAGTCTCTGGATCATTGCATCTAAAGATTTAGCATGCTGTCTTGGACTCTCTTAATGCTTTTAGACGGTTTGCTGCATTTGTAAAGCGCCCATGTCTTAAGGTTGTTCAGTATTATGTAATTCACTCTATTTGCGATTTGGCTGGACAGGAATCACAGGACTGATGTTTCTACTCATCAAATCCCCACAGACAAGAAAAATTAAAGTAGTGACTGCAGTTTGACGGAAAGTAGTGGAGTAAAAGTACTTCACTATAAATGTACTCAAGGGGAAGTAAAAGTGCACCCGTTACCTCTAGGATTTTTCCAGCTGTGGCGGCAGGGCTTTTTTAACACATATCTACTAACTACCTGTGGCGTTATTTCAATGACAAATGTCGTGAGCGCAGTATTACGAGTAGAGATCGCATTCATGTAATAGCCTACAGCATGCGAATCTCTTTGCTTGCGCGCCGATTTCCTCTGCTCGTGCACAAAGCTTCTCGCGCGCCCTCAAATACGCGCTGCTCAAGCGCACAGTGTTGCCAGATTGGGCGGTTTTTAATTTATTTTTGCGGGTAAAAAGTGACATAGGCGAATAGTGAAAATTTGGGCGGTTTTGCAACGGCGTGCCCGCCAGCTCCGGTCTGCCCTCATAAACCTGTTTTGATCTCCCAAAGACATGCCATAGCCCCCGTTCTTCGCATACATATGCTTAGAACAGTGTATACGCGCTTGTGATCTCGACAGCTTTTGGGCTGGAAACAGTCAGCATCATCTGGCAACACTGAGCGCAGATCTTGTGTGCTCTCAAATAAACACTGCTGAAGTGTGGTTTAGTGTGTTTATGTTACGAATATGTCTCCAACATTTATTAGATTTGCTGGGAATATTTATGAATGTCTTCAATAGACCTACAGAGCGCCATTAATGCGTCCTGAAGTAAAGAGAAACAGCTTTGCGTCGTGTTTGCTGGCATCACGCATCTGTCAGTCAGCACGTAACCTTAAAGGGTTAAACAAATGACGCACAGCACTACTACGGTTACAGAAAAGTTCACGCGGTTATAATTCACTTACCCTTTAATACGTTTTGGTGCGATTATCACCCGCTATTAAAAAAATTAAATGTTTTGATGTAATGTAGCCGTGGCAGGATGAAGTTTGGCGTGGCGCCCCGCCATGGAAGAATGAATGGAGCGGAAACCAAGTACACACTTTTAAAACGACTTAGTAAATTACAATTCCTGAGAAAATCTACTCGCAGTCATTTGAGTATTTGTAATTTACTTTACACCACTGCTGTTGTGATAATCACTTCATAGTCCTGCTAATTTTGTACTGTATTTTTCTTTGAGAACATTAGCTCGTTACACTCTTGACTTTTCTGGAAAAATACAGTAAAATGATCGTGAGTGAACAGCCCTTTTTAATAAAATATCATAAAATTTGTTCAAGAACATATGCAGAATGAGACGTTGTAACATTGCAATAACTTTAGGAAATTCAGCACCATGTGCATGTGAACGCAACATCCTTTCACTTAATGGTAAAGTTGTTCTGGTAACTTTACGGCAATACACTATTATTATTATTATTATATTATTATGATGAATTACTTTGTTTAAAAAACTGCTTTTTTTAGCGCCAGACATGCAGTTACCCAAAATCATTCGTTCATTCTCATTTCAGCTTAGTCCCTTTATTAATCAGGGGTCGCCACAGCAGAATGAACCACCAACTCATCCAGCATACGTTTTACGAAGCAGATGCCTTCCACCTGCAACCCAGCACTGGGAAACACTCATACACTACAGCCAATTTAGCTTACCCAATTCATCTATAGCACATGTCTTTGGACTTGTGGGGGAAACCGGAGCACGCGGAGAAAACTTACGCCAAAACGAGGAGAACATGCAAACTCCACACAGAAATATTAATGAGGAAAAACAATGCAAAGACAAACATTTGAAAATAAACAGCACTTTATTTCTGATCCACGTGAATCCCAATGCAAAGGTGAAACAAAACTCCATCAGAGGTCTTCAAATCTTCCTCTCTTGCAATTTCAATATTCCCTGGATGACGATGATGATGAGGGTTTTCCAGAGAAAAGCAGATTCCAGCTGTACTCGGGGGCACAGTTCAATAATAAACCGTTCAGGGTCTCCATTAAACCAGCAACACAGCATTAATACAGCCATCGTTTTCTGGGTTATTCGTCACCTGGGCGTATTTACCTGAAAACAAGATCACATTCCAGCTTTACTCTACAAATCATCAGGAAATCTCCATGTAATCAATACTGATCATTCTTAGTTATGCTAATGTTTTGTTTTTAAACAATGTAATCTTATAATAATGCCAAATTTTCAAACTACTCCTGACTGTGTTTGTCTGATAGTAAAAAGTCATTTACACAGAGAATTGCTTGAGAGTGAGTAAATTATGGGTAATTTTCATTTTTGGGTGATCTATTCCTGCAAGTTTTGCACTGACAAAAGCGAACAGCCAATCAGAAGCTCACCCCAGATGACCTTTCCACCCTGTGTGACCAATCCGAGCTCGCTGACGTTGACCTCGATGACCGTTCCCTTAGTGATGACCCCGAGTGTCGTGTACAGCGAGGAGGACGGGTTCTTCTTCACACCCAGGATGGGCAAACAGAACGTGGCCTTCAGTTCAGGGTGAGTGACGTGTGCCTTGTTAAACCGCAAACCCTGGACACATTATTAATCACATTAACAAAACCTGTTTACAAGAATATTTCTTTATTTCTTATGCTATATAACTAATAGTGGCAATTATAAAAGCATTTATCAATCTTAAATAATATACACTACCTGACAAAAGTCTTGTCGCTTATCCTAGTTTTAGGAACACCAGATAATAACTTGACTTCTAGTTGATCATTTGGTATCAGAAGTGGCTTATATGAAAGGCGAAGGCCGCTAGATTACGCTTATTTGACCACAATAAAACATGATCATGCCTTGATTTTGAATGATTTCATTAGGACAGTAAGGTCTGACTTTGCTTAGACAAAATTCTCGTCACTGAACAGAAATAATGTCCAGTATAGAATATGTGGTCATGCTGCAGTGGAAACAGAATGAATATTGTGTCTGACTCCATCATGAGCTTGGAGGACTGCATCCATACATCTCTGCAATGCCTCAAATCACTGATTAATAAAGTCATCTGGAATGGTAAAGAAAACGTTCTTGCAGGACTCCCAGAGTTCATCAAGACTCTGGGTTAATCTTCAATACCTCCTCCTCCATCTTTCCCCATACATGCTCAATAATGTTTATCTCTGGTGACTCGGCTGGCCAATCCTGGAGCACCTTGACCTTCTTTGCTTTCAGGAGCTTTGATGTGGAGGCTGAAGTATGAGAAGGAGCGCTATCCTGCTGAAGAATTCGCCCTCTCCTGTGGTATGTAATGTAATGGGCAGCACAAATGTCTTGATACCTCAGGCTGTTGATGTTGCCATCCACTCTGCAGATCTCTCGCACGTCCCCATACTGAATGTAACCCTAAACCATGATGTTTATTTCACCAAACTTGACTGATTTCTCTGAGAATCTTGGCTCCATGCGCGCTCCAGTAGGTCTTCTGCAGTATTGGTGATGATTGGGATGCAGATCAACAGATGATTCAGCAGAAAAATCCACCTTCTCCAAATGATCAACTAGAAGTCAAGTTATTATTTGGTGCTCTTACAACTGAGATCAACGACAAGACTTTTGTCAGGTAGTGTACACCGTGTTTCTTCAAACTATTTATTTAAGATAAGCTGAATCAACACAATTCTTAATTTTTTTGGGAGAACAACTTAATTGGTGTATGATCTATTCTAATTTTTTCATTTAAGTTCGTAAAAACTATTTAGTTAACTTAATTTATTTGTGTTGTAGCAACATGAAGGAATTGTGTGGAACCCTGCATTTTTTTCAGTGTAATATACATTTACTCTTTCTATTTAGTTTTTTTTTTACTTATTGGCAAAAAACAAACATGTACCATTACATGGTAAAATGTAAATAAATACCCTAATAACAATAATAAAACAACATCTAAATTACAAAAACATTTATTCAAATATTTCATTTTTTTGGAACAGATCTAAATGTTTTGTTTTTATTTGTTTTTCCTTTTTTTAATCAAAATTGCATTGACAGTTGCTAATTTTTGTCGCATCAGTGCACGCACACGCACACACACACACACACACAAAAGGACATGATTCAGATATGTTAAAGGTTCAGAAATATTAGTAACACACGGTACCAAATAAAATGATCAACATTAGGAATTGACAAAAAATAACAAATAAAAAACAACCCTCAGAATGCTAAAAAAAGTACAAAGATTGTGTTAACCTTCAAAACATTTAAGTACAAATATATTACACTGACAATTTTTTTTTTAATTTTAACATGTTTAAGGCTTTTGACCCAAAATTGAAATCAAAAATTTAATTGAATAAATAATAATAAAGCATTTTTTGGCTTTTCAGTTGTCATAAGTAACTCCAGATATTATTGTTAGTGTGCATGTGTGATGTTTTACCATAGGTCTGATGAAGCGCTCATATTTGGGCGGCTTGCGTGTGAAACCGTCTCCTACGAAGCAGACTTTGGTCACCATTCTCTTCCAGGCCTTTTTCTGTCGCTTTCCTGTTCTGATGACTTTCAGAACTTCGGTTTCACCCTGAGCTCGAACCTTCGGCAGAGGAACCTCCCACTTTCCCTACATTAAAAATATTAATTAAAATCATTTATAAAGGATCATGTGAGAGAGAGAGAGAAAGAGAGTTTTAATTTTATTGCCATTTCAGCTTCTATGGCTATGTCATGCCAAAAAATTAAAATAGATCATTTTTACCACGCTTTAAAAATACCAATTTTCTATAATTACAATTAAAAGTAATCAACAGCAATAAATACTATACAAGGTAAAATACATAAATAATAATGATAATATATAAGATAAAAATCTAAAACAGTTTTATAAGGTTTCCTTTTGATAAAAATTTTACAATTTTAGATGGATTCACATTTTAAAATATTTCATTTAAAGTCCGTCCAGATAAAAATTGTTGTCTGATAACATAAAAAATGAGGCACTCCACAATAATATGTTGAACAGTTTGGTTTCTGTTGCAATATTGACATTTTGGTGGCTCTTCTCCTTTCAGTAAATGTTCATGTGTGAGTCTCGTGTGTCCAATGCGGCATCTTGTATAAACAATCTGTGGGAATATAAATTTATATTCCAAAGTAATGCAAAGTGTCAGTTTCGCAGCACGGCTGTGTAACTTTTCTCTTTTCGGTCAACTGGTCAGGCGGTTTCTGTCTCCAGAACATAATTTGCGGGTCATGCTTTCATGCTACAGAAACCATTTTGTTGATTAACTTGTGTGGTCAGTAGCTGGGCCGGTTTCTACACCTATATGCCAATTTACCCTGCTGACTCCAAAACTGAACTTGCATGCTTTGTTTAGCCATCTCCCCTCCTCCTAAGACAATATAGACAGGACATCTTTGTCTTAATTCAGACTTGTGATAAAACTTGCAGACTGCAGACCTCCAATAGGCTCTGCAGACACATGGACTTCTTGAAGACGCTGTATGACTGCAGATTAACCAACACGTCTCAATAAAGGAATTCTGCTTGTTTCGAGTCTCCTGGACTGGGTTCTCTTCTATATTCACTCATTTATTTTTCTTAATTAAATGATTAATTAATGATTAAGGATGATTAATCTCATCATGTCCTGACTTAAAAAATAAATGAGATTTGCTTCCTATTTCTGGCTGAATTTCAAAAAGCTTATTATCTGGGCACTGATCCCATTCGGTTTGCCATTTGTTGAGAATATATCATGTGACAGAAAACTCGAGCAATATCGTGTAAAATCCAGCTTTGAGTCACAGGAATAAATGACACAATATATTCATACAGCACTTTTTTTTTTTACTTTTTGCCTTGGTGAGCAAAAGAGATTCCCGTTTTCATTCATGATCATTTTTAAAATCTGTAATTATTCAAAAAACAGAGCAGTAAAACATCATGAATCTGCCCTCCGATTGGCCACTTACGGCTTTCTCTTTCCTCTTCTGTTTGATCATATTGGACAGAACTTTGGCGCGTGATTGGCCCTCTCGGTCCAGCAGGTAAGCAGGCACCGCCCCTTCTGGTGTTTTATCATCATCCTTCTGTTTGCTCTTCCTCTGTTCGTGCATCTTAATCCTGTGACACAAACAAACAGTTCAGCGATACACACTCGATATTTCAGCCTGAAATGTCAAGTAACAGCAGTGGTGGGAGAGTCTCACGTCTTCTTCATCTGGATCTTCTCAGCGTGTCTCTGCTTGTGGTAGAGTTTGGCTTTGAGGCCGATCATCTTTCTGGCTTTATGCGAGCGCTCGTGGGCTTCACGGCTCTCCTTCTTCCTCTTCTTCTCGTGGTGGTCCAGACGGTAGCCATGCCGCTTGCGGTGTAATTCGATGTGCTCGTTCTGCGGCTGCACACAAACACACAAGTTCAGGAATAAGAATATTTGCTATACATTTTGTTTTGGAAGTAGGTTCATGTTTGTAATATTAACCTCTAAAGGGGACCTATTATGCCTCTTTTTACAAGATGTAAAATAAATCTCTGATGTGCCTAGAGTGTGTGTGTGAAGTTTCAGCTCAAAATACCACACAAATAATGTTTTAACACTCTTTGAAACTGCTCCTGTTAGGCTTTGATACTGATTGTGCTGTTTTGGTGACTGTCGCTTTAAATTCAAATTAGATTGTGCTCTTTTCAAAAGAGGGCGGAGCTACAAATGCCAGTCTGTCAGCATAATGGCAGATTCAAAAACAAGATTAAGGTTATTTGTGTAATAAACTGAATATTTATTAAAAAATGTAAGAATAATAATAACAATTATTTAAAATCTTAACGTATGATTACAAATATATGTACATTTTATTATATTATTACTCAAAAGAAATCTTTTCAAATGCATTTTCAAAATATAAATGTTTTGTCTCTTTTCTGGTAAATTCTTACTAATGAATAATTCACTTATATTTGTACTTATGCTTTTTTTCTTGTATTAAAACCAGGACAGACCATTCAAATGTTTATTATATTCAGCTATTAATCGTTTTCCCAAATATGAATGATTATACATTAGAATTACACTCCCTGAGTCCACTTCAACTCCTCTATATTGACTATAAAGATAGTCATGGGAATGTGATTGTAGGTAACAAATGTTACGCATTGCAAATCAAAGTTCAAACTAACAGCCAGACATAAATACAGAGATAACATGCAAATGAACTGGGCTCTAAAATACTGTGACTCACTGGACTTTATGACAGCATATACAACAACAGATGAATCGCAAACATTATTATTACCACTTTTATGACATATATCATGAGCCATAGTTCTTATATTAAATGACCAAAAACATAAATATGCAGTTTTGAATTTATATAACTATACCATTACATATTATACAGCAAAAAAACTGTCAGTTTAGTATTTATATATTAACAAATATTAAGTACAAATGGAATACAATATATTCATACGACACATTCAATTTTATACAAAACATCCAATTAAAATGTATTGTTTTTTCATAGCGTGTTTTTAAATAAAAAAATTTAATTGTGTTAAATATAAAAATGAATAGCTTTCAGTATAAATCATATTTTATATTATACAGTATATTTTATATTATACATTATTATGTATTTAATAAAATAGTTCCCTTTGTTTTTTTATTTATAAATGATAATACATTTAGTTTTATAATACATAATATAATAACAATAAATGTATTTATGTGAAATATCTATCTATCTATCTATCTATCTATCTATCTATCTATCTATCTATCTATATATATATATATATATATATATATATATATATATATATATACACACACACACACTTTATATTTTATTTATAAATAAATACATTTAAAAATGTAAAATGATATTAATGTGGTATTTTGTTCATATACACATGCATTTATTCACATTTATTGTTATTATATATATATATATATATATATATATATATATATATATATATATATATATATATATATATATATATATATATATATATATATATATTACATATGCTTTGCACAAACATAAACACTTATACAGCCCACATGTCAGACAGACTCGAGCTAAACAGAGGTTTTTACATGACACTGACTGTATTTTTCTTCTTACCATGATGAAATCTGTGTTGTTGAAGTGTTTATGGAGCTGCCAGGTGTTGTTTAATTTGCTGATGGGTGTTTATCTCTGATATTTTGATGGTTTTATCATAATGTTTTTCACTCAGAGCCATCAGTCATATTTCTTATATTACATGAACATAAAAAATATATATGCATTTTTTTATTTATATAATTAAGCCATTACATATTATATAGCAATACAAACTACCAACCTAGTATTTATAGCTTAAGAAATGTTAAGTACAAATGAAATAAAATCTACTCTCACGATACATTAAATTTTAGATAAAACATCCAATTAAAATGTTTTTTTTTGTCATAGCGTGCATTTAAATTAATGTTTTAAATTGTATTAAATATAAAAATGAATAGCTTTCGATATCCATGATATATTATATAAAGTATATTTTATATTAAACATTATTATGCATTTACAAAAAGTACTATTCATTTTTTATTTATAAATAACAATAAATGTGTTTTATAATGCATAATATAATAATAATAAATGTATTTGTGTGTACTATCTATCAATCTTTCTGTCTATCTATCTATATCCACACTTTATATTTTATTTATAAATAAATACATTCATAAATGTAAAACTCATGGTATTATTTTGGCATTTTATTAATATATACACACATTTACTGTTATTATCATATATATATATATATATATATATATATATATATATATATATATATAAACATATGTTTCGAGCAAACGTAAACACACATACAGTACAGCCACATGTCAGGTAGACTCGAGCTAAACAAAGGTTTTTACACAACACAAACTTTTTTTCTTCTTACCATGATGAAATCTGTGTTGTTGAAGTGTTTATGGAGCTGCCAGGTGTTAAATTCGCTGATGGGTGTTTATCTCTGATATTTTGATGGTTTTATTTTTGGCTCGAGCTCGCAATGTTTTTCACTCAGAGCCATCAGTCATATTTCTTAAATTTCATGAACATAAAAAATATTTAAGCATTTTTAAAATTTTAATTATTATACTATTACATATTATATAGCAATAACAATTCCCAACGTAGTATTTATAAATATAAATTAATAATAATAAAGTAGGAATTAATTAAAATATAATCACTTTGTGACACATTTAATTTTATACAAAACATCCAATTATAATGTATTATTTTTTCATAGCGTGTATTTAAATTAATTTTAAAATTATATTTCATATAAAATCATATAGCTTTCGATATACATGATATATTATATACAGCATATTTTATTGAACATTGTTATGTATTAATAAAAAAGTACCTTTAGTTTGTTTTATTTATAAATGACAATAAATTAAATCTAATAATAACAATAAATGTATTTGTGTGTAATATATTACATTTATAAATGTAAAACTAATGGTATTAATATGGTATTTTGTTAATATACACACACGTTTACTGTTATTATATATACATTACATATGTTTCGCTCAAACGTAAACACACATACAGCCACATGTCAGGCAGACTCGCGCTAAACAAAGGTTTTTACACGACATTGACGGTATTTTTCTTCTTACCATGATGAAATCTGTGTTGTTGAAGTGTTTATGGAGCTGCTGGGTGTTGTTTAATCCGCTGATCGGAGTTTATCTACGATATTTTGATGGTTTAATTCGTGGCTCGAGCTCGCGATGTTTTTCACTCAGAGCCTCTTCTTTAGAGGAAGCGCGTCTTGTTAAATCCGCCGGTCGCAACAAATATATGAACGCCGATATCTGTAAACCTTCGCCTAATTTAAATATTTAAGACTCTGTATATATAGATTCTAAAAAAATACATGAGATACATGTTTATGAAATAAGGAATTAAAGTTCGTTCTGTAACAGCATTTATTTAACGTGGAGTGCTAGGAACCAAACATTTTCCGTCTTTTTTCTCTCAAGGTTCATTGTGGGTGTAACACACGCAAAACAGCATGGCTGATGAACCTTCAGAGAAGAAAAATAAACCAAACACACTCTCAAATAAAGAGGTTTGCGTTAATTTAACGTTTTTCAAGTTTCTACACTCGTTATACATTTAAAACTGTGATAATTAACTTTAGTACAACGTAGTTTAATGTAAAACTGATTATGTAAAATGTATGTAATGTTAATGCAGGTTGTAATATTTTCATTTGTAGGGCGAAGAGAGAAAAAACTGGAAGAAATGGAAAGAACAAAGTAAGTGAGGAAATATTGGTGAAAATTAATATTAGAAATGGTGTTATTTTTGTGTGGTGAAAAAGAAAGATGATATTCTGAGGTAAAAATGGTAAATGGCACATGGTAAGAGCATATATTATCAATAAGGCATGACTACATGTGTTTTTATGAATATGTATTTTAATGTATACGTGTATTATAATTTATTAAGCTTAAGTTATTCGTATTTTAGACTTTTGTTTGTTTGTTATACAAGCTGTTAAAGTCAGTTTATTGTATTAATGAAGTTAAAATGAACAATAAAGGTTAATTTGATTCAACTTTAAAAAAATTAAGATGACCTGGAATAGTTTTACATTGTACTAATAAATATACTTGAATAAATGCATATAAATATATCAGCTATCACTCTGCATCTGTAAATAAATATGAATATGGTCTTTGAATGCTTAATTGTATGATCAGGGCTTTCTAGTTTGATTGTGGAATGAACAAATAAACGTTCCTCAATAGATTTTTTAGTTGAGAAGGCTCTAGAAGATCATTCCAGTGGTGAGGAATGGTGAAAGTAAAGGTTCTGGAAATTTAAGTTCCCCATAAATCCTTAGGACCAAATTGGATATTCACATTTCAAAATGATTTTAAATTATTTATAAATAGCCAAGTAAACCTATGTTGCTTAATTCCATCAAGTGTGTGTATCTTAAAATATTCCTATCAATGTAAAAGTTATGTTTATTAAAAAAAAAGTAAAGATTTTACAACAACAATACATGTGAACAGTCAGGGGTGGATTTAACTAATAAGCAAGGTAAGCGGCCACTTAGGGGCCCAGGATATCTGGGGCCCTCCAATTAATATCTAGAAGTATAAATTATGCCTATAATCTATATATAACATCATTTTCTTTCACATTTTGTGTAATAAGAGTTAATCAGATACATTGTTACATAATTAATTATTATTTAATATACAATAAAATATAATATTATACTAATAATGTAATGTAATAATAATATTATGAAAATAAATATCCACCACCCAATCATGGTGCAGTCCAACAGTCAAGTTTATAAAAAAAATATTATTATTTTTAGTTGTGAATTCATTTTAAGATATCTAATTATTTAAAATATGAAGCTTTCCTTCATTGAGGTAAAAATTATCCAAATTAATCGCATCCAAAATAAAAGTTTGTTATAATGTATGTGTGTACTATATATACATATTTCTTTACACACACACATACAAAAAACTTTACACAACTATTTTGTTACATAGATATTTAAATTTACATATACTTTGTATCATATATATTTCATTTCTCAATGTAAATAAACAGTTTCACAAATATATGCGTGCAAGTGTGTATTAATATATGCATAATAAAAAAAGTCTTTCTGTATATTTGCTCATAGAGAAAGAAGAGAAGCGGCGACGAAAAGAGAGCAAACTCATCCAGCAGCTGGAGAAACAGAAGCTGAAGAAAGAGGAGGAAAATCAACAGCAGGTTAAACAGGAAGAGAAGGAAAGTAAAGGTGAGACGGCACTTCAGAGCTCTGCACTGTGTGGACTAAATGCACAGATCACCAAGGGTCTGATTCATAAACTTTGCAGAGAAACCTTCCTAAATATATTATAAATACTTAATATTTATATTAAAAGTATAACTTATCATAAATAATAAAATAACTTTGTAATTAATTTCACCCAACACTAATTACTGACTACAAATTTTGTCATGTATTTTATTATCAGATTACACCATAATATATTTATACATGTGTTTGTGCGTGTGTTCAGGTCGTCTGTATACAGTGAGCGTGGCTCTGCCTGGATCAGTGATGGATAACGCTCAGTCACCAGAGCTGCGGACATATCTGGCTGGTCAGATTGCCCGAGCCTGTGCTGTTTTCTGTGTGGATGAGGTGGTCATATTTGACGAGCTGGGAGAAGACGCAAAGTGAGCTGCTATTTTGATTTTGCTAAAGATTTGCTAAATCTGCTATTTACATTTTAGCTGACATTTAGGTTTTGGTTACATTTAATAATTGATTGTTTTAGTTTTTCGGTCAGAAAGCGCTGCTTCTTGACAAACCGTCTACTGATTTGCGAGACCTAATATTAACTAGTTTAATTATGTTAAATAAGAATTTGAAAATATCAATAAAAATTCTCCATCATGTATTAATGAGAAAGGGATTTTTAGTGTTAAAATAATAAAGACAGAATTTAGAATTTTTTCTCCTGTACGTAAGATTATGTTATTTTTTTTTACTGAGCAAAAAAGTAAATACTAAAACATATTTTTACTGTGATTTACAGAAACCACACGCTAAAATGCCATTTAATGTCAGGGCTGTATTAACCAATGGGCCTTATGGGCACAGGCCCAGGGGCCCGTACGCACTTGGGGCCCCTGCGAGGGGGGGGAGCCAATTTCTGAGTGTCTTTTTAGGCTAAGTGCAAATAGCGCACCTAGTTGGAATAAGCTATATTCACGGTTTCCGCGCATCAATGTCTGATTGACAGAGACAAGATAAGTAAAGAGTGCGGCAAATGACAGCGTGAGTGGCGTACCTCGTAAAGCGCTCGGCAACATCGATCGATCATTAACAGAGTTCGAATCGGACAGAATTCTTCCTGTCAGAGAGACAGACAGGAAAGAGAGGGAGAGGGAGAGAGAGAAAGGCCATGAAGAGGAGAGAAGAGGTATAGTGTGTGTGATTTCGGATACTTTTAGGTTTATAATCAAGCTGATCTATGCTGTTTGCCTGCTCTTCATCACGAGTAGAGTAGAGAAAATAGAGGAAGAGGAGGAGAGAGACTGTAAATCATTAATAAGTGTGTGTATTATGAAAGACTCAGATTTATAGAACTGGATTGGAGAGGCATTGTGTGTTATATGCCATGCCAATAATATGCTTTATACGTTTGTAGAAGTTATACATTAAAAATACCCTTAAAAAAAAAAAAAAAAATATATATATATATATATATATATATATATATATATATATATATATATATATATATATATATATATATATATATATATATATATATATATATATATATATATATATATATAAATATATATATTCACTAGTTTTATTCATTTTTTTTCAATGCTTTAAAAAATAAGTTAAATCTTTGTAAACTATAAATATATGTACTATATATCATTTATTTAAATTATACAAATTATAGATTATATTATTTTTATTTTTTACTTCAACTAAAGGGGTGCAGCCGAGGAGGGGGCCTTACAAGACAATGTGCCCAGGGGCCCCTGAATTCTTAATCCGGGCCTGTTCAATGTCATTTATTTTGTTATATTCTTTTATATAAATAATAATTATTATTTTTTAAACCATTCATTCATTAATTTTCCGTCAGCTTAGTCCCTTTATTAATCAGGGGTCACCACAGTGGAATGAACTGCCAACTTGTCCAGCATATTGGATGATATGTAAATCATATCGGTGTAAATCAAACGGTTGTTGTTTGTCATCGACAAATGTGCTAGCACGATGTCAAAGTGCATATGAGGCTGCCTCTCTGCAATGCTACTTAAACATTGACACTGCTCTTTAGGTCTGTCATTGGCAACTCACAATGACCCCAACACATTTATTCGGTAACAGCGCCAGCTAAGTTAAAACTGTTCACTAACCGTCAATAATGAATCAAAAATGTGCTAATAACCTTAGACTGCGTATGTTTATTGTGGTAAAGTCTCAACTTATTCCTTGGGTCATGCCGAGAACACTGATACCAAATATGGCATATTTGGCTAAACATCCTGCCCCCCATATTGACTTTGTTCAAAAAACTTAATTTGTAAACTCCTCCTAGACCGTTTGAAATATCACCAAATTTGGCTCATCGTCAGACCACGTCGACCAAGTGTTGTGAAATTTGTGTCAATAGGCGAAACCCGTTTTTGTTTACGGGACCAACATATGTGCTTAAATGTGCTCATTCTGCCTCTGGACTGCTTCGCTCTTTCTGCCTCTCGACTGCTTTGCTCTTTCTGCCTCTGGACTGCTTCGCTCTTTCTGCCTCTGGACTGCTTCGCTCTTTCTGCCTCTGGACTGCTTTGCTCTTTCTGCCTCTGGACTGTTTTGCTCTTTCTGCCTCTGGACTGCTTTGCTCTTTCTGCCTCTGGACTGCTTTGCTCTTTCTAGCTCTGGACTGCTTTGCTATTTCTGCCTCTGGACTGCTTTGCTCTTTCTGCCTCTGGACTGCTTTGCTCTTTCTGCCTCTGGACTGCTTTGCTCTTTCTGCCTCTGGGCTGCTTTGCTCTTTCTGCCTCTGGACTGCTTTGCTCTTTCTGCCTCTGGACTGCTTTGCTGTTTCTGGCTCTGGACTGCGTTGCTCTTTCTGCCTCTGGACTGCTTTGCTCTTTCTGCCTCTGGACTGCTTTGCTCTTTCTAGCTCTGGACTGCTTTGCTCTTTCTGCCTCTGGACTGCTTTGCTCTTTCTAGCTCTGGACTGCTTTGCTGTTTCTGCCTCTGGACTGCTTTGCTCTTTCTGGCTCTCGACTGCTTTGCTCTTTCTGCCTCTGGACTGCTTTGCTCTTTCTGCCTCTGGACTGCTTTGCTCTTTCTGCCTCTAGACTGCTTCGCTCTTTCTGCCTCTGGACTGCTTCGCTCTTTCTGCCTCTGGACTGCTTCGCTCTTTCTGCCTCTGGACTGCTTCGCTCTTTCTGCCTCTGGACTGCTTTGCTCTTTCTGCCTCTGGACTGCTTTGCTCTTTCTAGCTTTGGACTGCTTTGCTGTTTCTGCCTCTGGACTGCTTTGCTCTTTCTAGCTCTGGACTGCTTTGCTCTTTCTGCCTCTGGGCTGCTTTGCTCTTTCTGCCTCTGGACTGCTTTGCTCTTTCTGCCTCTGGACTGCTTTGCTCTTTCTAGCTCTGGACTGCTTTGCTGTTTCTGCCTCTGGACTGCTTTGCTCTTTCTGGCTCTCGACTGCTTCGCTCTTTCTGCCTCTGGACTGCTTTGCTCTTTCTGCCTCTGGACTGCTTTGCTCTTTCTGCCTCTAGACTGCTTCGCTCTTTCTGCCTCTGGACTGCTTCGCTCTTTCTGCCTCTGGACTGCTTCGCTCTTTCTGCCTCTGGACTGCTTTGCTCTTTCTGCCTCTGGACTGCTTTGCTCTTTCTAGCTTTGGACTGCTTTGCTCTTTCTGCCTCTGGACTGCTTTGCTCTTTCTAGCTCTGGACTGCTTTGCTCTTTCTGCCTCTGGGCTGCTTTGCTCTTTCTGCCTCTGGGCTGTTTTGCTCTTTCTGCCTCTGGACTGCTTTGCTGTTTCTGGCTCTGGACTGCTTTGCTCTTTCTACCTCTGGACTGCTTTGCTCTTTCTAGCTCTGGACTGCGTTGCTCTTTCTGCCTCTGGACTGCGTTGCTCTTTCTGCCTCTGGACTGCTTTGCTCTTTCTGCCTCTGGACTGCTTTGCTCTTTCTGCCTCTGGACTGCTTTGCTCTTTGTGCCTCTGGACTGTTTTGCTCTTTCTGCCTCTGGACTGCTTTGCTCTTTGTGCCTCTGGACTGTTTTGCTCTTTCTGCCTCTGGACTGCTTTGCTCTTTCTGGCTCTGGACTGCTTTGCTCTTTCTGGCTTTGAACTAGAGATCTGTGCGGGACTGACATTTTATTCCCTCTCCCGCCAGGTTTTATACTGAACCTTGCCACTTCCGCCTTTGTTTACCCGCTGCCCGACCTGATCGTTCCCGCCAAATTTAGATCTGGTTTTCAAAATTTCACATTAAAATTGGGCACTACCAAAAGAGAGAGATAAAACAGGTTGTGCAGGGATTGTAGGCTAAATGTCTGTTTCATTTGCCCCTTTGTGATGAGACATGGGTACCGCGTGACGTGTGGTGAGGTTTGTGGCTGGTGAGGCACTGACTCTTTCAAAGTCAGATTTACTAACATATCTACTCAATATATTTGCCAACTACTCATTGTGTTTCATATATCACATCAGCATTATTTCTATACACATAGCAGGTACACATTGGGCCACGGAAGAATGTATAGCGATTAAATAGGCCAGCAACATAAAAGATGAATTTAGCAATTCATTAAAAATTTTATTTAGCAATATTAACTGAATCAAAATAATTAATTTAACATAAAACGTAGAACGACAAAGAATAAAATAAACAGCAATACCACCATCATGGCTCCTCAGCAGCAGCTGCACAAGATGGGCACAGAATTCTCAAACCTTCATCGGGACAATAAGATGCATGGAGATTCTCAGCAAGTATGGGTCATGCTTGCAACAGAGCAAAACAGGAGGATCAGCCAGACACGTGCTGGAAACAAAGAGACACTTCCGCTTCCGCTTATAAAGCCGACAATGTGGAATTAGCCGCAGTTGCAAGGCGGAGTTGGTTAATATTCAAGAAACGACACTCCCAAACGACAACAACAACAATGATAATAATAAATAAATAAATAAATACTGGACCGTAACAATATTGTTTATAGATAAAATGTTTACTTACAAATACAAGCAACAAATGCTTGAATAGTTATATATTGCTGTTTTTAATTTAATGCAATGCTTCATGGGATTGTAGTTCTTTGACTCATTATAATTATTTATCTTTTTTCATGCAATTCTTATTTGAAATCAAAGTTTGTATTGTTGTGATTCTCCTGCTTGTTTTAGCTCATGACTGTTCTTTAACAAATGCTTCATTTAAGCTACATTTTATGTACAGCACTTGTATGTATGGTACCCATTGGGGTTGTTTGAAAGTGCCTTAGAAATAAAGTTAAGAGTTGAGTTAAATACTAATGAGAAAAACACTCATGGAAAAAGGGAACAGAACTAATTCATTCTAATGCAGTTCAAGCTTTTAAAGGTTTTCTTAATGTTTCAGGAGCGTTGAAGGAGAGTTTAAAGGCGTGGGTAAGAAAGGCCAGTCCTGTGTCCAGCTGGCACGCATCCTGCAGTACCTCGAGTGTCCACAGTGAGTGCTGCCACCATTCAGTTCAATTCATTTCATCTTTATTTCTATAGCGCTTTTACAGTGTAGACTGTATCAAAGCAGCTTCACATAGAAGTTCTAGTAGATTGAAACTTTCTCAGTCCAGTTTTCAGAGTTCAGTTCAGTGTGGTTTAATTTTCACTACTGAAAGTCCAAACACTGAAGAACAAATCCACCGATGCGCAGCTCCACAAGTCTCAAACCAAGCAAGTCACTGGCGAGGAACAAACGTCACCAATTGACGAAAGTGAAGCCTCAAGAAAGTCACCATCACACCCATGTCATCTTCAAGGGACAATTCTGCCATCATCTCATCCTCTACTTGTTTCAATCCTGTTTGATTTGCTTTCCTCTGTTGAACACAAATGAAGATATGCTGAAGAATGCTGGAAAAAACAGCCATTGACCTGCATAGTATTTTCTTCTCTACTATGGATGTCCCCAACATTCTTCAGAATATCTTGTTTTGTGATCAACTGAAGAAAGATATTTATAAAAGTTTACAACCACTTGAGTGTTCGTAAATAATGAGGGTATTTTAATTACTCTGTGATCTATCATTTTAAAGGGGTCATGGATTGAGAAACCAAAATTCCCTTGTTCTTTTGAGGTCTAAGAGTTTACATTATTATAAAAACATCCTGTGAGTTTATAGAACTCAACACTTTGTAATTCCTCTAACATCAGCTCATATTGAAGGCAGTCTGACAAAACGACAGGTTCTGGAATGTTCTACTCTGTGATGTAATATGCTATAAGCTCCGCCTCCACATAAGAATGACACCTACTTTTGCTTCACTGCTTGTTTAGCTATGTTAATATGTAAAACTGTCAGCCAATCAGAACATAGGGCGTTTAC